>NW_022105855.1:3072634-3091100 GCF_000313985.2 Echinops telfairi
GATGAGGGCAATGAATGTACAAATGCGCTTTACACAATTGATGTGTGTATGGATTGTGATGAGTTGTATGAGCCCCTAATAAAATGATTTTTAAAAAAATCCATCGGTTCTATATTCTTCCATAAGTTCATACAAGCAGATGAAGCGCTCTCTCCCCAGATGGTTTGAACAGTATGCCCTGAAGAAAGTGTGCAGCAGATGTCTGAGAATAGACAAAGGGGAAAGAGGAGAGATGTCCCAGGAGAAGACAAATGATTCTGGAATGAACCTGCCCCAGGGGAAAACTTGGTCAGCCAGGATGGTGAAATGCATCCAATGTCCACAACAGGAATGACAAAGAACTCCCACTCCTCAAACACCCTCAAGCCAAGACCCTAACCTGATATCTCAGCTGTTGGTAGCTTATTATTTCTTCTATTAAAAGTTAGGTAGTTAAATGTTGTAACTAGAAAGACTGATTTCCTCTTACCCCTTAGCATAACTGTGGACAGGTGTACGTCAAGGTGACTGCAAACAATAAAGCTTTACTTCTAGAGAAGAGCTGGCCATGGCCTAAAAGAAAAGAAAATTAATCAACCCAAATACACCACACTGGGTCATCAAATATTCAAGGTGTGCCTAGGAAGCAGAGTTCCTGCATTAGGTCCAGGCTCTGATTTCAAACAGGTCCCTTCCTCTATCATTTTCAGCATTTGCAGGTTCCCTTGAGGAGCATGAAGCTATATTTCAGTACCCCTTCCTGGTCAAAGACTTCACTCCACTCCTATGCTACAAAATGGTCTCCTCCTAGAATCCCAGCAGACCAACAGCCTACCATCTTCCCTGCCTGGCTTAGACCCAGGCCAACTTCCCAGTAAATAATGTTGGCAAGATGTTGCCAAAACATTTCCTAATCACATTATTTTCTTTGCCTAAAAAGAGTTGCAGATGTAGTAAGTGACCTGGTTCCCAGTGCTTCCCATATTTTCAGGAGTACCTTGCTATTTAATGGTAAATTCATTTAATCTGTATGCTGAGCAAAGAATACAAGAAGTCCATTAGCCATCTGTGACATGGAGAAGACACAATGTTGCTCGCTGAAAGTTAAGAGGATTGGGAGCCCTTATTGATGAATATCCAAGACTTGGTATGGATTATACCTTAACATAATTTTTTTTTAATCCTCACAACTGGACCAATTAGCAACATCATGATAAACTATGAAAAGACTGAAGTTGCCCAAGATATTCTTTTATGTGGATCCACTACCAAAGGCCCTGGAAACAGAAGTCAACAGAAATTAAAGCATGGACTGCATTGGGCAAATCTGCTGCAAAAGACCTCCTAAAAAAATTTTAAAACAAACACGTGACTTTGAGAACTAAGGTGTGCCTGACCTAAACCACATCATAGGTTCGTGAAAGCTGGGTAATAAGTAAGGAAGGCCGGACAAGAATGGATACCTTTAGATTATGGTGTTGTTGAAGAGTGTTAAATATCTCTCAGACTGACAGAGAAATTAACAAATTTGGTTAGGAAGTACAGCCAGAATTACAGCCAGAATTCTCCTCCTTAGAAGTCAGGATGGTGAGACTTCATCTCACATACTTTGGACGCGTGATATCAAGAGAGACTAACCAGTCCCTAGAAAAGGACCATTGAGAGTCGGCAAAAAAGAGGAATTCAGTCAAGGTGATGGATTGACACAGTGGCTACAACAATGGGCTTGAACTTAACCGTTGTGAGGGAAGTGCACGACTGGACAGTGTTTCATTCTGTTGTATCTAGAACTGCTCTGAGTCAGAACCAACTGGATGGTACCTAATAACAAAAATAATAGGTTTGCATCTTTCAGCTACCACCAGTTATACTTTATTTTGGAGCTTGTAAATCACTGATTTTAAAATGTGGTTGCTAAACCTAACCTTGCTCTCTAATCCTATGTGGTCTTTTTCCCTCAGCCCCTGGTGACCCAGAACCAGGCCAGAAGCCTGGAAGGGCCCCATGCATCACCTCTGTCATCCTCGGTTTCCAGGGTTGCAGTAAAGCGTGATTTGGCGTTCTTTGGGCCTCAAATCCAGAAGAGCACAGAGTCCCGAGAGGCAGAAAGAGCAGCTGGCTTACCTTCTGACTTCCATGGAGGCAGGCTGACGACCAAGACTTAAGTCTCGGGCCAGTTGTTGGGAAGTCCAGCTGCTCGTCAGTGGCTCAGTAAGCTCACCCCGCCTGATGACCTTGTAGTTATTGATCTCCCAAGGTGACGAAAAGATGACTAATAGACTATCAAAGCCCACACTGTACCCAGGATGGCCACCGTGCAACATACCCAACTTCTTTCTATGAGATCCATCCTCCCCGATATTGTATCATCAGGTTACGTTCCGGGAA
This sequence comes from Echinops telfairi, assembly GCF_000313985.2. Taxonomy (NCBI): domain Eukaryota; kingdom Metazoa; phylum Chordata; class Mammalia; order Afrosoricida; family Tenrecidae; genus Echinops; species Echinops telfairi. Next base: position 3,075,002 of record NW_022105855.1, read on the forward strand.
ATGCATTCACTGGCTGTGCTTTTGCTTGTAAGCTCAAATCCAAATGCCATGGCCCTACACTAGTAGGCCTTTCAAGCACATCACCAAAACCACTATTTGCTCTTTCCCTAGATACAAAGGGGCTTCAGAAGTTTATGGAAAAACAGAATGAAAAGAGAATGGATCATTGAAGCCCCCTTGTGTACTACCCTCGTGTGCCCAAATGGTTCTTTCTTCCACTGAGTCTTCCTAGGCCACCCTGGCAAGGGTATGTCCTGGGAGCTCGTGTCAGGGAGACTAGAATCTAACGCAAGTGCCACCACTTCTTGGGTGTGTGGCCCTGGGCAAGTTACCTAACCACATTCAGTTTCATCATCTGTAAAACAGGTAATAATAGAAACACATGGCTGATGTGAAAAGACTGAGTGAGTGCACACCTTAAAAGACTATGACTGTACCCAGTACACCCATGGTAAGCACTTGATAAATGTTAGCTGCTCCCATGATTCCTATCAGCATCATTCTGGTTCACATTAACTCCCTCCCTTCCAAACCCCTAGCAGGCATTTACACTTGGCATTGCTCACACACTACTTTGTACTGTTACCTACCCTTTTATGCCTAAGTATGATCTCAACGATGACACAAGTTCCTTAAGATACAGACCACAGGTATGTGCTTTCCTTTCCATATAATGATTGCAGGTATCTTAAACTGCAAGAACACAGTACCCTGTTGTCATTTAATAAAAAACACAATGATAATCTTATTGATTTAAAAAAAACCAAAAACATATTGCCAATCCTATTTAGAAAAAAGCATAAGAAGACACCAGGGCACCTCCAGCGTCGTGGCAGCCAAAGTTGCTGTGCATCACACACACACTGTCCCTTTCCAGACCATGCGGTGAGGTCCCAGACCTCTTTGAGGAACCCAGGTGTGCAGAACGGTTTTGGATGGACACACCGGCTCACAAGCGAAGAGGCCTGTGACTTGCCAACAGACAGAAACAATTCCCTGGTTCACCTTTGACAGCTCTAGGCTTTGGAGGAGTGATGGAATAAATAAAGACTAACAGCATCTACCATAAACTCCCTCTCCCACCTACAGATATCCTAGGAAGGAAAATCCGTTAGTCAGTCCCGGGTGAAACACAAGGGTACCGATGCTTGGGTGATAATGGAGACAATGAGGAAGGGTTGAGCGTTCCACATCTTTTACAAACTACACACAGCCTTCAAGGTAGTGGAGGGTGACTGGCTAACACATCAACACCTTGTTCAGAAGTGAAGGTAATAGAATCCTCTAGATTAAATCAAAGATAATGCAGCATGCTGCTTAAAAACACAATAGGATTTTACACTGGGTTGATTCGGGGGTGAATACTAACCTTGAAGACAGTCTTGTCAAAAGAAAACATGTGCTTCTAGTTAAGACACTATATATACATATATATATATATATGTATATATATACATATATATATGTTTTTTAATTATTATTTCAAGTTAACAAAATATGTGAAACAACGATTATCTCTACTGTGGACGAAATGAAGTATCTACCAGTGTTTAGTCTGCCTGTGGCTGATGGTGTCTGAAGAGACGCTGACAAACTGTCTGCATATGTAAGGCCTGCTTCAGATTCTTTTAGTGGTTGAGAAGAAAAAGGCTGGAGTCGTCCGCTTCTGTTAAATCACATGAATATGATAGCCTCATGTTTTCCTTCATTACAGAAACGATCAAGACAAAAATAAGACAAGTTACTATGACATTTGAATCCAACTTGATAGGAACATTTTCTCTATGCATTCTCCCCCTCCTTTCTGTCAGCTGGGTATTTTCCTAGGTACATGGCAGTATGCATACCCTTTTCATGCAGTGTGTGTGTGTTGTTGATATCTGAACATTTTCCCACTTCTCGATTTTTACCCAGAGAAGAAGAAGTATTAAAAAGTCACAAGAGGAAAAAAAAGAAGTTGTCACTTTTATTTTACCCAGAAAGAATCAGGAAGTACCCCAAATCTCAAGAGGGAATTAAACTGCATTATGATGAGGGAAGTCAAGCAAACCCCAACTCACTGCCAACTCAGAGCAACCCTACGGGGCAGAGGAGAATTGCCCCCGTGGGAGGCTGAGACTTACGGTAAACCTTTACAAGAACAGACAGCGCGGTTTTCTGAGTGGATGATGGGTTCGAACTGATCTCGTGGTTTGGGACTCAAAGGACAGCCTCCTGCAGTGCCGATGAAGTTTAAATATTTGGAAGGTTGGGTAGCGTGATTGGCACAGTGAGTTACATGGTAGGCTGCTAAGTGCAAGGTCAGCAGTATGAAACCACCAGCCACTCTGCCGGAGACAGAAAGGGCTGCCTACTCCCGGACAGAGTTCCAGTCTCGGGACCCACAGAGGGTAGTTTTACTGAATCCCCTAGGGCTCTTATGAGTCAAAATCAATTCAATGGTAATGAATTTGGGTTTGGGTTAAGTAGCATGAACTTTCAGCTTCTTTTTTTCTAAAACACTTTAGGGGCAATTAAAAATAACTGATAAGCAAATGCATATATGTATGTGTGTGTATGTGTATATATATACACACATACATATATATATCAGAAAGTTCAATATCAGTGCACTTTGCATGGCTCTTTCTATTTCCCCTATAGAAAAATTAGACACTGGAAAGTGTGTCTGAATAACAGACACACACCTCAGACCCACCAAATGCCTCTTGCACTGGTAAATCCTTCTACCTTGGAAACCCTCCCTGGGCACCTCAGTAGCTGCTTCCTTCTTTGCGCCTGGTCTCAGCTCCCATGCCATCTCTTCAGGAGTTAGTTCCCTGGCCACCTGACCTGGAGCCATCCCAGCTTTAGCTGGGGACACTGTCTCATTGCTCACTGTACTTCATGAGATATTATATTTCCTTCAGAGTAGCCATCATTAACATTAGTTATCTTGTTTTTATTTTATTTTTTTAAAACAGTCTGCACACACGAGAATATTGGTTTATGGGTATTGAATCCGTATAGGCCTCATCATTGTAGCTTGTATTCCCCCGAGCCTGAAACGATGGGTATTATATGTCAACAGTGGGCATTCATCAGATAGTATGAAGCAGCTACGGTTGGATTTGTCAGACGTGGGAATGGCATTTAGTTTAAGTCTATCAAAGACACAACCTTAAGAATTTATAAATGAAAATATTCTAAGAGATTTTTACTCAAAATGATAGAGTGGGTGAGCAATGAGAAGTGTGGTAGGAGACAGACAGTGCGAGATTAATCCTGCATCGATAGAGCTATCTATACTAGTAATTGTACTAGTCCCTTTAACTTTGAAATGTGTGAAATTTCTCTAATAAAAGTCCTCAGAAGTTTAATGGAAAACTTAAAGGCAATATTTCACACATTTAACTGAATATTTATTCAATTGGACTGAAAAAGCTTCTCTGAGAAAAGGAAAAAAACACACAGAAAGAATAAGGGAAGGGGGTTGTCACTGCTAGATGTTTACTTAATCTATCAGATTAGCAACAGTTCAAAGACTGCTGAGGTACGATGTGCCAATTTATCTGCCACCAAGAAACAACGATCACTGTCTTCATCGTTGAGAATGATTTTCCACATATCAGGAAAATGTTTAAATGTATACATGACTTTACATTCACCTTGTGCACACATTAGGAGAGTAAGTGAAATTGGTTGTACAGTGTTCTGAAATCTTCTTACACACCAAGCTGACTCCCCTGGGCAACTCTGCTTGGTGTACGGGGCAGCATGCATCTGGTGGATTATCAAGTAACCTCACAAAACAGTGTTCAGAAAGGACGAGCACGTGTCTTTATGCACACTTTGGTGTCACCACTTTTTAAACACCTGTTCCAAAAAGGAGCTCACAGCAATATTTGAGAAGCCAGTTTATGAAGTATATATTATTATATGGAATCCCACAACCAAGAAGATACTATAATTAAAGAAAAACGCTAACTCTTTAGGGAGCTTCTCTTTAAAAAAAAAATCTGTTTCTGAGTTTTGTGCATCTGGGGATATTTCTAGGAAAACAAGCTTTAAACCGAGATTCAAAGTTTTCCCTCAGTTCCTTGAGCCAGCGGAGTTACAAAAAAGGAGTAGCCAGACTCGGAAAGAATTCTTAAAAAGACACGGATGCCCTGTTTCCCCTTCCCATTCCTGGTTCTCCAAGCCTACATATAAATCAGAAGTTAATACAGTCTAGTAACAGTATACACATGGCAAAAAAGGTATCACAGGAGCCATCAAAAATTAGCGTGTACATTCAATTTTTAGAGTTCTTTTTACATTGCTATTTTATCTTTGTTGCCTACAGTTTAAGTAACTTGTCTATAATATCAGTCTGGAAAGTATGTGGCGCTAAAATATTCATATAGAAATTGAAACTAAATTTCACCTGTTGATATTTCTACTGGGGATTCAAAGTTATTTAACCTTAAAAATGAAAGAGTAAACAAAAATATCTCATTTGTCACTCCCCTTAATCCACTTTTACCTGAAGGCTCTGGGTAAAAGGTGAGGGAAGCTACTGAGAGATTATGAGAGTCTATGATTTAGTGGTGAGTGACAGGGTCACTACGAGTTGGCGTCAACTTGATGACAATGACTTTGGCTTTTTGGTTTTGCTGGGTATAAAATGCGCCTTCTCAGGTGCAAGAAGTGGGTATCTCACTACCATCAAGAAGGAAGAGCCAGAAGTAGAGTACGCCCCTGGGACTGAGATTCCCAGAGTATTGAACATCTTTGATCCACGGACAGAACACTGTGACACCAGAGAAGCAACTCAAGAGCAGTGGCAACAAATCCAGGAGCCAGAACACAAGACAGAGCAGTGGATGTCCTAGCCCGTGATCAAGTATAGCTGAGGGCCTTCAGGTAGAAGGCTAGCTTGTGGAGTGGAGTGCCTCCAGGCACTAAATTGGAAGGAATATGGATGCTCACTCACAGAGCTAGAGCCTCATACCTTCAGGCTGAGACTTACGATGGAATGGAGTGTTCTTTGGGCAATTACTAGCAACCCTAAACTAGCTTCATAGCATTGCCCAGGAATGGCAGAGGCCAAGAGGGTGCATGGCAGAAAGGCTGAGGGCTAGAGACAGGCATGCCTGCAGCCATGGCTAGGAAGAGGTTGTCCTCATGGGAAAACTGTGTCTTGGGCATTTCTGATCTTGAATTGCAGCCAGCAGCCGTACTTGTGAGTATGGTCTGTGAGTACTGTGTGGTCATTTCAAGGAATTATCACACCCACCTGGGAGATAGGAGAGGGTGCCGTGGAGGAAAGGCTGATGGAAGGATTAGTAACAAGGTTGGAGGGTGGAGGCATGCCTGACTTCCACCTCACAAGAATCAGCCTTGGGCTGATGGCGATTCTCCTCCTATGAGTCCAGAGGTCAGACTGGCACCTCCTCACCACTTTCACGCTCACATAGATAAAACTCATTGAATTTTTATTTTCCACATCATCCCATGCAGTTTGCGATTCATGAGAACAGAATACACCAGGGATCCCGCAGAGAGGGGCAGAGAATTAACAGTGTAAATAGCTTGCGTTAGGCCAGGATTTCTAACCGGTTAGAAATGGTTCTGCCATGGCCAATGGAGCATGCACATAGCATAGCAACCAAATCTCTTAGGCATGGGATTTTGTCCCAAGTAGGAAACAGGTAGCCGTGCCCTCACTCAAACATGGAGGCCTACCATGCTGCTTTGTATGTGTGTTAGCTGCCATCTTGAAGCAGGGCATCCCAAGCACAAGAGATTTGGTTACTGTGCAGGTGTATGCTCTGCCGGCCATGATGAACCATGTTTGAAGGCCTGCTTTACCCTCTGAAACATCTGCGAGTGTAGACAAGGCTCCCTATCCCAAACCTTTGGCGCATTTTAAGAGAAAGAAAAGGTGGGGGCTGTGTCTTTCACCCAAAACATGAGCTAAACAAAAATTACCCAAGAAAGCAATCCCAAAGGGCTTGATGGAGCTCCAGCTGCTAGGGAACCCATACCCAGCTGGCTGAGAGCTGCTCTGGCATGACAAATGGCCATTCTGAACCGGGACCCCTCTGGCACTTTTGCCAGCATGAGACAAAATGACACATAGATGCATTCGGCAGGATACAGAGAAGAGAGGCTAGCCTGTGTGGTTCCTTAACTGTGGGTGATGTCAACGGAAGCATGTTGTCCTTGAAAACCCTGGGCTCCCAAAGCAAAGCTAGCATGGAAGGATTTAAAAAAGACAAAAACACCCTTCTAATCACCACACCTGAAATAAAAGATGATTGGTTTGAAGGAAAGAGCCACTCTGCACATTCTTCTTTTAGAGGGAGACGGGCTGGGAAGATGGAGAAAGTAGTCACTGCGTTATGGCCACCTCCAGGGCCGCGGTCAAAGCCACGGGAGCAGTGTTGAAATTACAGCCAGGAGAAGTAGACCACCGACACCATTGGGAAAATGCTCTAATTAGTTTCCAAACAGATCACTTGGCTGCCAAAAGGCGAAGTAGGAACAGTCCATCATCTTCACAAACAATTTGCTATCGGTTCTTCTCCTCCTATGAGCCCTCAGTGGAGGGAGTCAATCGCTGGCTGCAAGAAAATCAATGCGTTCAAGCTGCGTCAAATTCTATGCTCGGATCCCTTCCTTCCCTTTGCTGGACAAGCCGCATGGGCCTGCAGGGACCATGCGGGCTGTGGCGCCGTCACTGACATGCTCCATCTGAGATAGTTTAGGAAAAAGAAAAATATGTACTGGTGGTGGTATAAAACAATGTGTGGGTCAACTCTGCAACTTAGTGTCCAGCTTAAAATTAGTAAATCTGAAATAAACTGGGCGCCCTCCAACAACTACAGGCTTTTTATCGATAGAAAAGTGTTAGTGTGTTTGCCTTCTCTTCTCAGGGAAACACAGGAATCACCTTTCAGATACCTGACCAAAACATTCACCAAAAGCCAAAATCCAAACTCATTGCTATCAGTCAATTCTGACTCATAGCGACCCTATAGGGCAGGGCAGAACCACGCCTGTGGGTTGCCAAGATTGCTAACTATTTGCAGGAGTAGAAAACCTCATCTTTCTCTCAAAGCGGCTGATGGGTTTGAAGTACTGATCTTATGGTTAGCAGTACAATGTATACCCCACTCACAGAAAGCATCAATTCCTAAAAGATCCTGAAATCCTATCTGCAACTGATCAGCATTCAGGGAGGACTAATAATGCCCTCATAGCCCCCAGAAGTGTGGACCTGGAGCCTCAACCGGCCAGGCTGAATGATTTGTCAAAAAAAATCACTTCCATCCAGTGTATTCTCAGCAACTCCTTGGTATTGTTTAAGTGCCATCAAGTCAGTTACAACCCATCGCGACCCTTTGCACAACAGAACGAAACTCTGCCTGGTCCTGTGCCATCCTCACAATTGTCCTATCCCTAAGCCCACTGATGCAGCCATGGTTGTCATCCACCTCGCTGAGGACCTTCTTTGTCACTGTCCCTTCACTGGACCTAGCATGCTGTCTGTCTCCAGGGACTGGTCTCTCCTGACAGTATGTCCAGAGTGTGTAAGATGAAGTCTCTCCATCCGTGCCTGTAAGGAGCACTCTGGCCATACTTCTTTGATCAGTTTGTCCTTTGAGCAGTCTGTGGTACTTTCAACAGTTTTCTTCAGCAACACAATTCAAATGTCTAGCCACTCTGTAGGACAGGATAGAACTCCCTAGAACTTCTCTACAGTAGCAGGTAACCTTCTCTTTCTTCCACAGAGCGGCTGGTGGGTTCAAACTCCTGACCATGCAGTTAGCAGTCCAACAAGTAACAGGTAACCATGGGCTCCTTCTAGCTTGTACTCCCCACACAGTGCTAGTCCCACGACACCACAATGCCAAACCCAAATGTAGCTGAAGAACAATGATTTGTGACCTGGAGGAGAGAAGAATGATAAGAAGGTCGATGCCATCATGAAAGACGGCAGCAGAAACGTGGTCCCACTTTTAGACTGCTGCTAGACTCGAGAACAAGGCACGGTGATTGGAAGCTTGGACCCTAGGGCAGAGACAGTCTGTGACAGACACGAATCGTCAAGTGTTACAAACCATGGAAGCACTTCCTACAAGTGCCATTTCCTGTGGAAAGAGACAACAGCATGACAAGAAATAACTCTACCTTAGAATAACAAGTGGATTCTAACTTAAAGCAGCTTTCTAGGCCAGAGTAAGAACTGACTCCCGAGGATTTCTTCACAGGAGCAGAGAGCCTGGCCTTCCTCCCAAAGAGCAGCTAGTGGGTTCCAGCAGCCAGCTCCCACGATGACAGCAAAGAGCAAAGTGTCACCCGGACACTGCACATGGGACTATGGTGTCCTGGGGGTGCTGAGGGGGTCTCTGCACACACTGAGGATGAACTGGTTTTGCCAGGTAGATTATAAACATCGTCACAAAGCTGTCATGAAATCAAAAAGACCAAAGTTGATTTTAACTCGTAATCCCCCTATAAAGACAAAGCAGGCTTTCCCCATACGGGTTCTATAGCTGTAATCTTTATGGAAGCAGACTGCCACATCTTTCTCCCATGGAGCTCTTGGTAGTTCCAAATTGCAACCTTTCCATTAACAGCCAAGCACTTGGCCACTGCCCCACCAGGGCTCTTAGTAACTCATGAAGTGGGAGTTACTACCATCATAGTAAACCTACGCCATTGTTATCGTTACATATCATCTAGTTGGTTAGGACTCAAAGCAACAGAGAGAAACACTGCCAGGGCCTGCACCACCCTCAGAGTCATTGCTACGCTGAGCCTATGGCTGCAGCCACTGTGCCAATCCATCTCAAAGAGGGTCTTCCTGGTTTTTGCTGATCCTCTACTTTTTTTACCAAGAACAATTTCTTTCTCCAGGGACCGATCTCTCCTGATCACATGTCCAAGTACGTGAGACAAAATCTCACCATCCTCACGTCTCAGGAGCACTCTTGGCTAGACTTCTTCCAGGGCAAATGGAGTTGTTCTTTTGGCACCCCATGGCACAGTCAATATTCTTTGCCAACACTGAAATTCAAAGTCATCAGTTCTTCTTTAGTCTTCTGTGTGTGTTGCCCAGCTTTTGCATGCATAAGAACTCAGAAGTCCCTGTCATCCAGTCGATTCTAACTCAGAGCGACACTGTAGGACAGAGTAGAACTGCCCCTGTTAGACTGAAAGCCCCAGCTGCACTTACTAGTCCAATTTGTACTGAAAATACCATGGCTCAGGGTCAGGCACATCTTAGTCCCATGATTGCTTCTTAAGGCTTTAAAAAGATCTTTTGCAGGAAATTTGCCCAATGCAATATGTTGTTTGATGTCTTAACTGTGGCTTCAATGGGCATCGATAATGGATCTAAATTAAATGAACCCTTGACAATCAGTCTCTTCTCTTTGATCAAGTTGTTGTTTACTGGTCCAGTGGTGAAACGTTTGGTCTCCTTTCGACTAAGGTGTAGTCCGTCCTGTAGTTTGTCTTTGATCCTCCTCAGTGGATGCTTCAAGTCCTCTTCACTCACAAGCAAAATTGCATCATCTGCCTTTCACAAGGTGTTGCTGACTCTTCCTTCCATTCTGATAGCATCTTCTTCTTTAAGCCCTTTTGTTATTGTTAGATGCCTTTGATTGGCTTCGATTCATGGAGACCCTAAGTGTAACAGAATGGAACTCTGCCTGGTTAACATCCTCCTCACAATCTTCTGTATTGTTTCAGCCTCCGTGGTAGGTGCTGTATTGTTGCTGCCTCAGTACGTTCTTCTATATTGTTCATTTTTGTTCTAATTGTCATTGTTCAGCTAAGAAATTCAGATTCAGATTCCTTCCCTAAAGATACAAAGTAACTGGCATTAGCTTGACCCTGCTACATAGGGCAAGTGCCTGCCTTTTTCATTTTTTCATCATAGTATTTAAAAACATAGGTATTCAGTAAGTGTTTAATTAACTCTAGTCAATGAACTCTATATTCCAACCCCCCCCCCTTTTAGTTACATTCCAGTTAACTAACCAAGAGCAATATAGTTAAGTACAGACATAGCTATCTGTCAGTTTAAGAAATAGGTCTTTCTACATGTTCATCATTTCAGGTCAAACGAGAGAGAGAAAGACAGAGAGAGAGAGAGAATTGCTATCTATATTCTCATATTCAGAGCCAGAAAAGAACTTGGATTGTCAGTACTGGTTCACTTCAGTTTTATAGTTACTGGCAAAGGGGTGGGGGGGGTGGGGGAAGGAGGAAAAGAGAGAAAGAGAGAGGAAATTCCTCACAAAGCCAAGGCCATGTATCATCTTCTTCCCCTTTCCAGCAATAGCAACTAGAATTGATCTGCGAGCACTTTCTCTTGCCTCACAGGAACAACGAGAAAGCCAGAGTCCTTGTAAGGATGAACAAGTGACAAGGGACTTAGATGCTCCTTTAGTCAGTTTGATTTCCATTTAACAAGAAACAGAAACTCAACGTAAAAAACCAAACCACTGCAGCTCTTGTATAACTAAAGACTGGAATTCTAAAATTAAAATCTCGGTTTGTTCTCTGCTAACAATCTGACTTGAAATACTGCAGCAGACACACTGGATGCTGAGCTAACACCCTCGCCGAGTTGTGGGGACGACAAGACAGTCCAGCAGTACAGCAGACATGAGGCCAAGCACAGATGTGGTTTTGTCTGGGCCCCCCCGCCCCCCACCCATGTTCCTTCATTCAACACATTGTTTTCTGCAGCCCCTAATCTGTGCCCAACACTGTAGTCAGAGAGGACCAGACCCAAGATGGGCCTCCCCGGCCTGGGCTTACTGTCTCTAAGATGATGAGATAAATGTTTCCGAATGGGTTGTGAGGGCACAGAAGAAGGCCACCTGGTTCAGACTCACGTAGAATCAAGTAGAAGACTCCTTGGGAACAAGAGCTAAATTAGTCAGGAGGAGAAAGATGAGTGTTCTAAAAGGGAGACTGGCCTGTGCAAAGACCAGGAGAGATAGGAAAGCAGGGTACTGCCCTAGAACCCTGAGGCGCTGCTGTGATAAAGGGAGCTGGGGGCGGGGAAGGGCAGAAGAGGTGAAAGGTCAGAGCATGCAAGGCTCTCATCTGAGCGAGAAAGGGGACCAGTGGAGGCCACGAGCACTTCGCATAAGCAGCAAGGCAGGCATTGTGGGCAAGAGGTGAATGGGGGAGGGCTGAGGTGTGTCCCTCAGTTCCTGCAATTCTATACTGAGGGGAGATTAGGAAACTGGCGATTGGCATCCCTACACCTGCACCTCACTGGACAGCTCCCAATGGATCCCTAACAACTGTTACCATCGTCTCCAAAACCATCACCCATGCTGGACCCATTGCAAACTAACAAGGGGCGCGCTGTGAGCAAACAGACCCACAAAGGCCAGGCATTGTGGCAAGAAACACGGGACAAGGAATGACAGTTTAGCATTGATGAATTTCCCTGTACCGTGTCATTTCATTTAATGCTTGCAATCAATGTGCACGTAGTTTTACTACTTTTCTTCCCATGGAGGGGGAAAGACATCCAAAACAACCCCACATCTTAGATCTAAATTTACACTGCCTTGGAATACACAATACACGTAGCTAATTTCTTACGGGGAGATAGAAACTTTTTTTAAGGATTGAAATGTGTGCATATCCTTGCATGACATAAATGGATTGTATACTATTTACATAGAATTATATACAGTAATAATGTATGGTTATATATAATAGTTTCAAAGACACGACTACATTACTACAACTAAAGCTCTCTAAAGAGCCCTGTGGGTGCGGTGGTTAAGTAAAGGGTTGTTAACAGAAAAGTGGGTGCTTCACATCTAACCAGCTTCTCTGAGGGAGAAATACATGGCAGTGGGCTTGCTAACAATTCACAGCCTTGGACTCCCCATGGAGCAGTGCTACTCTGTCCCCCAGGGTCCCTGGGAGGTGGAGTCCCCTCAAGAGCAATAGGTGTGTGTGTGAATGGGTGCCTGCTGGGTGCAGGAGGGGATGGCTTTGTTGGGGAGCTAGAATCCTGCAGGAATCCCACCAGGCCGCTACCTCCCAGCATTCTCACTCCCTGCAGTAATAAACCTTCACTGGCTGGAAGGAGAGGCCACCAGGATTAATGAACATGTGTACACAAAAGGCCAGGGCCCGCCCCGGGAGTCCAAGGAAGGAGAGCCCAGCTCCACCGACAGTGGCATACCCTCAGTCAACACCGACTCAGGGACTCCAGCGGACGGTCAGCATTAGAAGCGCTGCGGCCCTCACCAGACTGTTCCACCACCCTCTGGGAAGCAGGCAACTGGCTCATCTGGGCACCATCACGGGCTACCTTAGCACTGGGGGCCCCCATTCCCGAGGAGCGCGGGAGCAAGCAGGTCTGAGCTGCCTCATGCACCCCCAGCCCCCACAGTCCGTCTGGGAGATGGACGCTGCTCTCCTGGGAACCAGGAGCAGGAAGCAGCTGGCTTCCAAATGGAGGGTTGCACAACCCAGTCATTGAGGGGAAAACACCAAAAACAAACCTAAAAAAAATCCCCTAGGCCCCAAGCCACAAAGTGCATTTCAACAGGGCCCCAGAGGGTGTTTCCATTTTCTCGGACTGCTTAGTGACAAATTTGGCTACAAGGACACAGGCACTTCTTTGGATTATAAGCCCTTGAGGGCAGGCACTCGACGACCATCGGGGTTTTTTCCACCTTGAAACCACGGATCCGACTTCACAGAAGCCACGCGCACAAGAGAACATCACACCTTTTTCACTGAAAGCCTGGGCTCCCCTTCTCGGGCCACCTGACCATCTGCTCTCCGGCCCAGAGCTCCTGCTTCCCCTCTTCCTCTACACACCCATTTGGACATCCTCTGACATTGTATACTGCTCTGGGAGCCGGCCGACAAGGGCTTCCCAAAAATCAAGGCGAGAAAGGAAGGAAGCGAATGATCCGGCCACGCGAACGCACCCCTCTTTATTGTTTGCCCGGTTCCGTGCATTGTGCTTGCTGGGGTGGTCTGCTGGTCCCCAAGGCACAAACAGGCCCCCCTTGTCAAACAAGGATCGCCGCTGTTCTTTCCGAGGATAGTGAACATCTTTCTGGGGCAGACTTGCCTGGGCAGGGGCGTAACAACGACACCTGTTTCCACCAAATTCCATGACTGGGCAATTCCCATTCCTGAGCTTTTTTCACTGAACTATACTCACAGCAGTCGTAAATCACTTGCCAAATCTCAGCGTGGACACCAGGGGACATAGTCTGAGAGGCTGAGGGGAAAGGAAGGGAATCATTCTAACAATAGTCACTGGCAGGGATCAAACGTGGGGCTCTTAGACAAGCAAACAACTGAAAATGGAACACAGCGATGCAATGAAGCAGGCTCTGCCACATGCGGGGAGAGAGAGAAACAGATGTCATCAGGACTGCTCCACAGGATTTCCAAGGTTGTAAATCTTTCCAGGAGCAGTCAGCCTCCTCTTTCTCCTGCGGCGGCGCAGCTGGTGGGTTTGAACCTCCAACCTTAATAACCCAATGCTTACACAACAGGGCCATCCAGGCTACCCAAGACTCTTCCATAATCTCTTCCTAAGTGACTTTGACAGCAGGTCTAATATGTTCAGTGTTCCTTTTGTTGCAACGAGGATCTTTTACTCTGCTCTGCAGTGTCAGCCTGCCCTCAGATCTCACCTAGACTTTCCTCCCCACAGACATCCCCAGATTGTGTCTGTGCAGAGTACTCAGCTCACATTCTGCCCCACCACCAGACTTCTTCACTGCCCACACCACCTGCTCAGAGAGCTGCCCCTTCTGGAGTTTGGATCAACACCTCTCACAAAGACACCCTCAGAATGCTACAGCTTGGCACCATCAGAGCCACAAATGGCCTGCTGGGAGAACAGCTACACACAAAGATACCCAGCTCCAGCAGCTAAAACTTGTTTCTCCTTTCCTCTGCTGTCACTGACTGCTCAAGTTCAAGGTTAGTGAGAAGTGCCAGATTTGAGTCGGCAGAGCCCTCCCATCAGTGAAGAAGCTGAGGAACGCAGAGGCTTGTTTCTGCACGCTGCCTTCCCTTCCACTCGGTGCTGCTTATTGTGAGGAGCCAACCCACTGTGAGGACTGCACCTCATGCGGATGCCATGTGCAGAGTTGGGCAGTGCCGCAGGGTTCCCATAGCTGTGCCCTTTCAGGAGTGGACACAGGAGAACAGTGAGCTCTGTCTTCTGAGGCACCTCCAGAGGGTTCCAGACCACCAAGAATTAGGATAAGTCATTGGGCAGTTAACCATCCAAGCCCCCAGGAGTGAGATGGCAGTAATTTGCTCCTTGCTAATTCAGGGTTTTGCACAGAGCAGCTACTATGGGCTCGTCCAATGTTCTGAGCTGATCCATTCACCACCCCACTACCCTCCTCACAAGGGCACTTTGCTTCCAACTTAAAAGTTGGATATTGCAGAGTGGTACCTTCTCTCAAGACCACACATTTTGTACGGGCGACCCCACTGTTGGCATGTGGTGGGGGGTCCGTGAGATTGCAAGAAGGTGGCTGCCTGCGCCGAGTAGTGCCGTTTATGGGCTATGCTGCTCCTTCCCTCTGACGCTCTCCGTTAGCGCTGCGTTTTGGTGAATGGCACTGTATATTATATGCGGGCTTTGTTTCACCCCATTAACAGAGGACAATTGTATTAACCATATGAGTCTGAGTCCCCTGTTATTTAATTGCTACACTGCTGTGTTAACGAAGTTAGGAGGGGGTTTGGCAAGCGTGTAGATCACCTTCATGTACAGATATTTGCGGTTTTATTTTTCCTTTTGCCAGCTTGCTTCTCTTTCAATTGCCTACCATCTGCCTTTGAACAATCTAAGTGCGAGCAGAAAGATTTTATTTGGAAGATGAAATGCTTGGAGCTCACCCGAGGAAAGCATTTTCATACACTGGTGTTTGGGAATTTGCTGCTTAATAGGATCCCACAAGAGGTTCAGGTTGGGGAAGCTGGTTCCTTCCCATTGTCGGGGAGCATTGCTAATCAAATTTGTAATCACGGTTTTTTCATCAGAAGGAACAGGGTGGTCCAAGGGTCAGAGGTAACCTCTCACCTTAAAATGAGCCCTGAAACATCCAATGGGGACTTGTTGCAAGCCAAGGAGAGGATGTTGTAAACGCAGCCCATTTCTATTTTACTTCCCTTAATTCATTTTGAGTTAAATACATATGTATAGCTATTATCTATGAATCAGCTCGAAACATGGCTCATTTAGTACTATATTAGTCATTTCTTCTCTTTTCCTCTAACATGACCAGAAACAGCCAACTGAAAAGTCAATACATCCCCTCAGTTCATCTGACTGAATTACATGTGCACATAACCAGAATGATTTAACTTCATCTGCTGCTCTGAAGACACAGCTTAAAGGAAAACTGTCTGCTGAGTCAAAAGATCTGGGTTCTACTTCTAACATGGCAGTAACAGCCACGGGCAGATCACCTAACTGAGCCCTGTGGGCTTCCGTCCGAAACTTCTCAAAATGGTCCCTGACTTTCTAATTTCTGTTACTCTAATGAGTCTCTTCTGAATTATAAGTGCTCAGCAGTGAGAATGGATTTGCCAGGTGTAATCATGCTGTTCAGTAAGACCTTTCTAAGTGGGGCAGGAGATCCAGAGGACAGGACAGCAAGCTCTATGAGTCATGAGAGGGCGGGAAGAAACAAGGCTGCAACCCAGGCCTCAACTTCCTACCCCAACATCTACACCTCTGCTGCACTCTCCAGGTCTGTTGGTGAGGACTCGCTGTTTAGGAACTGCTGTGGAGGCTATGAGGAGCCCTTGTGACATATTTGTTGGGCTGCTAACTGCAAGAGCAGCAGTTTGAAACCACCAGCCACCCCTTGAGAGAAAGATGAGGCTTTCTACTCCCATATAGAGTTATAGCCTCTGTAAAGAGGTGTCCAGTTGCCAACAGATGGGTTTTAGGTCTCCACTCCACACTCCTTATTCACAATGATATGATGTTTTGTTCTTTGATGTCTGAGACCTGATCCCATCAACACCTCGTCATCACAGAGGCTGGTGTGCTTCTTCCATGTGGGCTTTGTTGCTTCTCAGCTAGATAGCC
>NW_022105855.1:3091789-3113001 GCF_000313985.2 Echinops telfairi
ACTGGAAACAGGGATTCCAGGACAGATGAACCCCTCAGGACCAATGGTGAGAGTGGCGATACCAGAAGGGTGGAGGGAAGGTGGGGTAGAAAGGGGAAACCAATCACAATGATCTACATATAACCTCCTTTCTGGGGGACGGATAACAGAAAAGTAGGTGAAGTGAGACATCGGATAATGTAAGACATGAAAAAATAATAATGTATACATTATCAAGGGTTCAGGAGGGAGGGCCATGGGGAGGGAAGGGGGAAAACGAGGAGCTGATACCAAGGGTTCCAGTAGAAAGCAAATGTTTTGAGAATGATGATGGCAACAAATGTACAAATGTGCTTGACATAATGGATGGAGGTATAGATTGTGTTAAGAGTTGTACGAGCCCCCAATAAAATGATTTAAAATAAATAAATAAATAACCTAAGATTATGTAAGTTAAATACTTGACAGGGATAAAAGTAAAAGCATCGTATGGCAGTTCATTGTTATTCAAATAGCGCTTGCTAAACTGCTTTAAGAAAAAAAAACAACAAAGAGTTATAGCCTCAGAAATCCAAGGGGCATTCTCCCCTGACCTATTGAGTGGCTGTGAGTCAGAGTGGACTTGATGGCAGGGAGACGAGTCAGACTGAGCGCCAATGAACCCAAAGCGCTGCACCCACTTCCCTTTTCAGGAGCCACTGGGATGAGAGCTGGGGGTCTCTGAGAAAACCACAATGGCCTTTCAGGTTCGGACGAGTCACATCATTTCTCAGGAGCGAGCGACAGAAGAAAAACCAAGAACAACCCAGGAGCCCTGCTCATGTTCCTATGCACCCCTCCGAAAAAGACACATGGTTTTGATAAAACACTAGTGGTGTTTTTGGTTTATTATAAATTATTAGAACCCAGAGAAGAATATTTTAAATATCCCACAACAGCAAGTTCCCAAGTATAACAATAATACTTATGGAAACATCATGTTGGAATAAAATTTCACCCCCTGCCTACCCATAGAGGTTATTACAAGCTACCTCTCATCTACAGAGGGAAATGATGTGTACTCATCAGTAGGTGGAGCCTGCTCTTAAAGGGATACTACAAATTCTATCCCTAAATCATCTCCCTGTGCTTTTTGGAAGAGTGTGAACTTCCCTGCTCTCGGCCTCGAAATGATGCGGTCCTACAGTGGGGTGTGACTCAAGCAGCATTCTCTCAGCCCCTTCCACCTATTCCCAGAACTGGGTGTGTTATAAACAGGAAGAAATTGTCCTCGTGTTGGAAAAAAAAAAAATGTTACAAATGGGTAGTAATAAAGGGCTGGCGAATATCGCTACCTCAGTAAAAGTCTCAACAGGAAGTCTAGTGAAGGAACAGCAGCTTCACTCCTTCAATAGCGCACAGACTGCTGGAAAGTGAGAGAGAGTTACAATTCCCAAGAGACCAACACCACCCAGTAATGTCTCATAAGCATCAAAACGCAACATACAAAAATCAATGGCTAGTTGTCAAAATGAAAGCAATGACAAGTTTCTAAGGCCCCAATTAGAGAAACGAGCCTGTGTATATGGTATTTCCAACCCAAACCAAGAGCGCACCACATGAGCTGGAAAGAAAAGTACTTTCTCGGCTTAGACTCACCCTGTAAGAACTGCATCGGCCATCTCTCTCTTACTAAATCTGGGAATTATTGGTATATGGAAAGCTGCCCGAAGCCTACCTCTCTACCCTTGCCCCTCACTACTTTTGAAAGACAGGTCCAAGAGAAGATCCAGGTCACTCCTGAGCACTTGGCAAATGTATGTACCGAAAACTGGGGAGATCTTTACTGAACAAGAACAGCACGGTACCCCAAAGACCAAGTAACACTTACCGGTGAAATGGAGACAATAAAGTCATTTGGGGCAGGAACGTGACTGGGGTAGAGGCATCCGCAATCAGAGGGACAAGCAGGAACATGGAATGAAGAGAGGTGAGGAAATGCCAGCTGGGGCCAGAATAGCCCAGGGCCTTGGGCCGCAGGAAATCTAGGTGAGGAGAACTCTCTGGGGCACATTCAAGTTCACATGCCAGACATACCTGCAAGCTAGGGGGCAAGGGCTTCTGCTTGGGGGATGTGGACAGTACAGGATGAAATGAAGGACATGAAGGGGCAGGGTGGGGAGAAGGTCATCATCTGAGTGGAACATGAGAAGTGATCCCCGAAATAACTTGATGGAGATGAAGGGAAAGAGAAAGGCAGAAGCCGAGGCGGGAACTGGGGAGAGGTGGGGAAGTGAATGGTAAGCTAAGAATAGTGGCAGAAGGAAGCGCTGCACCACAGGAGATAGGAACCAATGCAAAGGAAGAAAAGCAGGCCGGCAGGCCAGGCTGGGATCCCCCACTCGCTGGCTAATTATCAGATCGCACAGGAGGTGGCACAACCCGGGCGGTCCGCACCACCTCTGTCCACTTTGGGTCAGATTCCGAAGTCGCCGCACAAGCCTGAGCCCGGCTGATACGGGCCTGAGGGTTAGGATTTCTACTCTTACTTTGATTTTCTGGGAATGACCAAGTAGGTACTGAAGCCCAGGAAAGTTAGAGCAAGTTTACTTTTTCAAGGGATATGTGCCCGTGCTTGTTGCTGTTTGCTGAGAGGGGCCGTGGGGTGGATGCGGATGCATGGCGCCTGCCCGCAGGTATTCTGAGCAGAACTCTTGCACAAGGGGGTTCCAGTCTGTGGTCTCTCAGAAGCAGAGCTCCAGGCCTGTCTTTTCAGGGAAGCCCTTCGGGGTGGGTTTGAACTGCCACCCTCAGGGTTGGTTGTGGAGCGCGTGATTGTCTGCACCACCCAGGGACGCCTGTGTATCTACTTGGACCCAACGGAAGCTCTCACACTTAGTGAGGGCTGCAAAGCTTTGTAGGGACCCGAGGCCATGGCCTGAATTCAGTGAGCACGCCTGGGAGCGCATGGGCAGCTGCCTTCCATCTCAGAACCCAAGGACTTGTCCAGAGAATTAAGCTTCTGGCCCACGCAGTCCAGCATCCTGCCCTGAAGATGGCCCAGTAAGAGGGTGTGTGTGTGTGTGTGTGTGTGTGTGTTTCACAAAGGTAGAACACGTGTGTGTGTGTGTGTGTGTGTGTGTTTCACAAAGGTAGAACACCTGGCTGGGCAACTGTGCAATATGATACCACAGGGGGAACATTTATTCCTGATCTCAACCTGTGATCAGATTCTGCCCTGAAGGCGAAGGCTTAAGTGTCCTTGAAACTTGTATCCAAAAGAAAGACAAACATACTAGCTGGCGCTTCTCAACAGCAGCTAGACATCATTTAAAAACCAAAAAGAAAAATTGGAAGAAGGTCAGAAAAGACCCAGAGCGGGGTCTATTGGGTAACTTGAGTGACAGCTGCACAAACTGACCTTCAGCACACTGGAAGCCTGGTTAAAGTAAGGGGGCCCTCCCACTTGCATTGTTCCTTACAAGTCATTTGTTAAGATAGACAGCTGGGCCCTTTCACAGGAGTCTCTGGGTGCTACAACACTCAGCAGGATCCGCTGGCAGGGTGGGTCCACGTGGAGGCACATGGGGTCACCTGTTGATCAGACACACACACCCCCCAAAAAAAACGGGCCACTGAAAGCCCAATGGTGCTCCCTCTTCCCCTGACATGCGGGTGGCCATGAGTTGGAGTGGGCTTGATGACCTGCTTTGGTCTGTGGTTGGTGACCCTTTGGCAAGGGCGACTGCATCAATGAGAAGCAATGAGGGACCCTTTCTGGATGATCACACGGCCACAATTTAGGGCCTGCGATGCAGGGTAACTTTTGCTGGGGGAAGTGGGCCCATTGGCCGCAAGGGGCACTTATTACAGATTTCACTTCTGTTTCCATTTGATTATTAAGATGGTTAAGAACGGACCCTGAGAGTTTCCCCCGGGCCAGGCCATTTTTCAGCCACTTTGGGTGAGAAACAATTACTGTTACTGCCCGTGGTCATTGCCTTTTCAAGGGATGGTGCTGTCAGCAGGCTGCTTGCTACAAGTGAGACCATACTCCACCACAGAGATAAACAAGGGGCTGCTCTCAAGATTGGACTGTGATGGATTCATGATCGGAAACCGCTGTCTCGTAAGCACTAAGCCCTAAGCCTCCAGGTTCTCTGGAGAGGTGGCTTACGGGTGGGTCCAGTAGGGCTGCAAGGAAGTGGAAGGGGAAGGAAGGGACCATTCTATCAACAGTCTTGGCAGCAGAGACGTTGCGCAAGAGTTTTAGCAATAATGAGACTAGGAAACAAGGCGGCAGCAGTTGTATGTTGTTCACTGTATGTACAGTTAGTGTTCATAAGAGGCACGTCTGCAGTGGACACCCCCTCTCTAGCGGTTCACAGACATCTATTTTCCCAGGGGTTGTGAACTGGGTGGGGTTGACCACTCCCCAAGGTGGTCTAGACCGGCATGTCTGTACCAACGGCCACCTTCCTCAAAAACCCTCGTGGAGCCTACAGAAGAGAGGCTAGGGAAGCCTCCGACTCCCCACGAGGCCAGAGAGGCCTAGAGAAAGAGTCTGGAGACAAGAGGGCTGGCAGGGCAGGGAGGGGCAGCCTGTGCCTGGAAACACAAGGCCCTGGCAGAGAAGCAGGAGCAGCGGGGCAGTTTGGGGAGAAGTGCAAATGGCCCCCTTGCTGGAGTCCTGTTGGGTTCCGGAAGTTCAGGCTTTTTACAAATGCTGGTGCACAAAAGCCCAGCAGTAAGTCAGGCAGCCAGAGTGAGGAGAAAATGAAGGCCTAAGTGTCTTGGGCAGAATAATTCAAATAAATCCATCTACTTACATTTGAAAATATCTTCTCCCGATTGCACCACCTTACACTTAAACCACGTTGCTGAAAATCCTAACCTTCTCTCCTAACCATCTCCTCTTGAAACAAACAACTCTGAGCAGTGGGTTTTAAACACAAATAATGAGCCTTTCCTCCCATCCATAAGAGATGACTTTGGTTTGTTTTTCTAGGCCCGGGGTTGAGTGTACACTCAGTCCTGCTCACTGGTCTAGCCCCAAGGGACAACACACTCAGGTTAGAGAACGGTAGAGAGTATTGGCTCAGAGAAGTGTGGAAGAGAAGGTGGGATCCCGATCAAAAGGTTGAAAGCAGCAACACAAACAGGAAACCTGAGCATTTGTTGCAACACTGTTCACAACACCAAAAGGTGGAAACAATGTCAAGTTCCATTCATAGATAAACAGATAAGTGGAATTACGGTAGTCTCAGAGTTAGAATATTACTCCTCCATAAAGAGAAATGAACTATTGATATGTGCTACTGCATGAATGCGCCTAAGGAGGCCTAGTGGACCAATGGTTCAGCAGCCAGCTGCTGAGTGGGAGGTCAGCAACTTCAAAAATAGCAGCCAGTCCATGGAAGAAAGAGGAGCGGTCTGCTCCCCAACCCGGGACACCCTGTGGAGCAGCTCCACGCCATCCTGTAAGATGGACTGAGCTCGATGGCAAGCAGGCTTGGGTTTGGTTTTCGGGTGAATGTCGAAAACATGCTGAGTAACATACATCAGTCACAAAAGGGGCAAAGCAGGTATATTCCCACTTGCATAAATTATCTAAAATGGGTAAACGTATAAGGACCAAGTTAATGACTAGTTACTAGGGGTGGGAGAGAGAGGACAAAGAGGTACCACTGTTTAGCAGGAGAAAGACTGAAAACAGCTGAACCAGTGCAGGGGGAGATGCTGCCTTTCCATAGAAAGGCCAGCCCCAGACTTCATGGGCCGAGCAGAAAGTCTTGGAAACCCTATGGAACAGTTTCACTTTGTCCTGAAAGACTGCTAACAGGCTTACTAATACTCAGTGGCTATGGATCGTGTTTTTAGGTTTAAGCCTAAAATAACAACCACAAAATCCAAACCAGTTGCTACCGAGGCAATTCTAACTCATGTGTTTTAGAGTAGAAGTACACTAAGTAGTCAAGCTCGTAACCTTCTGTGTCCGCCAGGGATTCTAAGACCACAACAGGGGCTTAAAATAAATGTCTAGCTAATTTCAAAAGTTCTACTTAACTAGTACACATTGGGCTTCCTCTGCTGGGCACGGTGCTGGACACTAGAAATACATTGGACTTTGGCCTTCAGTGGGCTTTCACTCTACTGTGGATGGTAAACAAACCACAACCGGCCCACTGCCAAAACAGACGTGTTCGAGGGAATGGGAAAGGCCTGAGAGATGGGCTTCAAATGACAGGCTGTTTACCAGGCAGAGAAAGGGTCAGCCGGAAATTCCTGGCACAAGGTTCAATGCTTGTTTTCAGAGAAGAGACGGGTCAAGTTGGAACACTGGGCTTAGGGGGAAGTTAGAGACAATATAAGAGAGCTAGGCTCTGAAGAGTCCTGTCAACTGTCATAATGAGCTGGTTTCATCCTGAACTGCAGCATGATCAATTTTTTTAGTGGAAGGGTCAATCCAAGTTTGATTGGAGAGGGCAGGTAGTGAAAGTAGAAAGGCCAGACAGCAGGCGATGGAAAGTTCTGGGGCCAGAAGAAATACAGTGACAGAGTGAAGAGAAGACAGAGAGCGATGTCAGGTGTGGGGCAAGTGGTTGCCTCGCGGGTCAGAGGAGAAAGCACCTCTGTCCTCCAGACGCTTAAGACCCATAACCTTGAAGCAGCACTGGTGGACAAGTGTGTCAGTGGCCGAGTGTGACTGTGCCAGGGACCAAAGAAGAATCATCACTTGCTCCTCTTAGTCCTGGATGGCTGTTTGCAGCAGCACTGGCTTTAAGTTGGCCTTTGAAGAATGACAGAGAAGTGACTTGGCAGAACTATTCATTGACTATCCTTCTTTTGGCTGTGCGCCCCTGTGGGTCATATCCTGAACAGTTTTATTTAGCTCTGTCTTTATGGTACAAGGCTCTTAGGTGGGATCTTATAACAGAAACCTCCACCAAGAAAAGCGGTCAGCTCTCACATTCATCCTGCTCATCAGCCGCCTTTTGGCAGAGCCTGGCCTGTGTGGGCAAAATAAATAAATAAAAACAAAATCATAATAAGGCTTTGCCAGGCAAGCAGCACACGGATCCAGCCAGAGAACTCTCAGAGGCACCTGTTTTTTGACACGGCAGCTGCTAACACAGTCAAAGCATGGTACAGTCTGGTAATGAGAAAGAGTCCTCTTCCATTAGAGCCCAACAGAGGCAGAAATGAGCACAGACCAATTTCCAGCAACGTGAGGATGTGGAGAGAGATTCGAGTAAAATTCGACACATCATTGAACCCCGCTCGGCTGAGCCTGGCAACTGGGATGCTGGTTTGTTTAT
Source organism: Echinops telfairi (assembly GCF_000313985.2). Classification (NCBI taxonomy): domain Eukaryota; kingdom Metazoa; phylum Chordata; class Mammalia; order Afrosoricida; family Tenrecidae; genus Echinops; species Echinops telfairi. The sequence goes on from NW_022105855.1 coordinate 3,099,067, forward strand.
GGAGAGGTTATTTACCTACTCACCCAAGGATTTTAATACATAGCAGTCTTTATATACTTAGGGTATTATCACAGACTAACTAAAGCTGTTTGAAGTTTGGTGGATTCCTACCAAGCACCTCTTCTTTTTTTTTAAAAAAAACATTTTATTAGGGGCTCATACAACTGTTATCGCAATCCATACACACATCAATTGTGTAAAGCGCATTTGTACATCATTCTCAAAACATTTTCTCTCCACTTAAACCCCCGACATTAGGTCCTCATTTTTCCCCTCCCTCCCCGCTCCCCCTTCCCTCATGAGCCCTTGATAGTTTATAAATTAAGCACCTCTTCTTTCGAGCCAGATTGAAAGTCAAAGCAGAACATAGCCCAGTTTGAAATGTGGACACTCAGGCTGGAAAACATAAACCCCCGTTAGCGTACCTCTCTCACTTCGTTCCCTAGTAAAGATGCTCACCCATGCACGTGAGCATCATACGCAAAATCTGCCAACCTATAAACACCACAGGCCAATCACTCCATCGCTACAATATGTACCCATTACCTTTTCAGACCAGACCAGGGAGATGCTCTTAGAAACAGCTTGTTAACAGCCCCTCACATTGCTGTTTAACAACCCGTTTATAGGCCATCCCAAAAAGCCAGTCCTCCAAGGAGAGACATTTTACATTTATATGTAAGGTTTCATTGCCACAGCAAGGCTTGGCTTTATGCAATCTTTCACTCTGTAAGCTAAAAAACAGGTTATACCATCATTTCTGTAATTTACAACCCTGGGATCATGCAATACATGTGCAGATATGCCAGCAGAGCCACAAGTACAAAGCACAATGGTGCCCAAGTCAGCAGGAGTAACGCCATAAAGTCTTGACTAGAGAGAGTAAAAATAGTGCACAAAGGGATCAGTCAGCTACCCACTCACTGTTCTACCTAGAGCATGCTAATGCTAACCTCTAGTTCCTAAGGTTGAAGCTCCAGTATTGCTGTCTGTACATGGGAACCTCTCCCTATCCCAATGAGGCTACTTTCTGGGCTTGGGAATGTAGAGAAAACCTTCAGTGCACTGCAAGTTTGGAACCATTAATGTGCATAACCGCAGACCAAGATAATACCTGAAAGTGTCCGTGTCCCCAAAGCCACAGGGACCAGTGGAGGGATTGTCATTTTGGCAAATGGTAGACCAGAAGTGCTAAGCCTGGTCAGCTGCCCATATGCAGCCAGCTGGACAAATGATCTGTGTCACCCTGCCCAGTATGTCACCAGAACCTCCCCCAAAGAAGCATAATCATGCCAATTGAGACCCTACTTAGAATCCCAAACAGAGCCCTAGTAACATGAGTAATGACAAAAGAATCTCAAGGACACAAATTGGGAAGCCAAAGCTGTAAAGGGAAATCTGTCCCGTGATCCATTTGACACTTAACCTCGCAGTGGTCAAACATGTGTAGGTTAGCATTAAGGTAAGGTAGCATGCAGGCCAGGCGAGGGAAGTACCCAAATAAGAAACCGGCTGTTTCGTGAACTTGCTTTCACCTATAACCTAGATATAGACCAACCAAGAGGCTTTGAAAACTCTATTCTCATCTACCCACACCGCCTCCACGGTAAACCTTTAAATACCACAGCTGAAATGGAAAGGTACAACAAAACTCTCTTTCCCTTAAATCAGACTACTCAACATGATGGCTAACCACAAAAGCACACATAGGCAATCCCCCATCTGAGGGAAGTTCCATTTGGTGAATTTACTAAGCTGGTTCAAGATAAGCAAATCCTCTGCAGAGCTGGTCAACATTAACAGTGCTTTGGGCCATCGGGCCCACCTCTTCCCCCTTTGCTGGAATAACAGGGACTTCCAATGGAGTCAACCCAGCTGTCCAACTGTTTCTTTCTTCCTTGTGTAAGGATATTTTCCCCCTTGGGCCTATCTGCACCTGTCTTCAAGGGGAGCATACCACCTAGAACCCTGAAGATGACAAAGAAATAGACTGCTACTAATGTCAGACTCCCTGTTCCTAGTCTCAGGGTAGAGAGCTTAGGCAAACCAATGTGCCAGGAAGGGTGGGGGCATGTAAGACGGATGTTCTCATAGGTGCCCTACTTGAGATGTAACCCAAACCCTGGGTCCCTCTGGCCAGCCCCTGCCAGTCTGGGTGAAAGTTAAAGATACTCTCCAAGCATGCTGGAAAAGATGAGAGGATCATCAATCCAGCCTTCCTGGGCTCGCCAACATTGCCCCCCTGGATGCTATGTTCACGTTCAGAAGTGGTGCCTGACTTACGACAGACTTCTGCCTGCACACCATCAGCCATCACCACCCCGCCCGGGGTCCTGACGGGAGCATGGAGCTTCAGAGAGGCAAAAAACACCAGAATCCAAAATTCAGACGGGGAGCCTTTGTTTCTCTAGCTCTCTTACCTTTCCAACTGGTCTGGTCTCTCCTTCCACCTCACCCTGAAGTGTCAGAGTCAGCAGACTAAGGTGAGGCCCAGTCCGTGGCACAGAAGCACACCAGGAGCTGGCCCTGGGCCAGGGGATCGGAGGTGTAGTCAGCCAAATCAGGTCATTCAGGTCTCAGTCAGGGAGAAAGAGGAGGAGGCCAACCCAGACTGGGGATCTTGACTCTTTACATTTTATCACAAGAATGATAACTCTCCCACAGTGCCATCTCGTTGCAGGTCAGCCGGACCCAAAGGGGAAAGTGAGAGTGAATCCTGACCTGCAGTACCCACCCACCCCTGGCCATGACTGTCATACCAGACCCGCTACTCTACATAGCCACTGGTCTCAACAGCACAGAGCCACAGCCAAGTGAACTCATGACAAGGATTTTGCTAACTTCCCAGATTTCCAAGTCAAAAGGAGGCCATGGAAACACACCGTGGGTTCAGTCCTTCAGACTTTCTATTCCCCAAAACCGGGGCTGCCAATGCCTGCGCAGGGGCGTGGGTGTAAGCAAGGAGGACCAGAGAAAAGAAAAACAAAGACATTTTTCTTTCTGGGGGTGCCCAGCTTGTGATCACAAATCAATGTATGAAAGCAATTAGCTGAACCATGTTGGAAAAATCAGGACTGAAGCTACCATGTGATTTTGCTCTGGCAGGAGGCTGGTCAGATGGTCAAGAATAGTCTGGGAAATTCATTCTCGAAAAAATGAAGTAGCTATTGTTGAGACAAGGTTTCTTCCCTAGCCTAAGTTCTTGAGGGCAGTTAAGGATCCAAACCTACTGCCACCGTATCAATTGTAACTCACAGCAACCCCAAGGAACAGAGCAGACTTGCCGCATCGGATCCCACGGAGCAGCTGGTGAGCTCCAACCACCAAGCTTTCGGTTAGCAGCCAAGCGAGCTCCTTAACCACTGAACTGCCAAGAGTTCTTCGGTCTAGGAAAGCACTTAGCTACCCCAATCCTACCCTTCTTTCTCCTATACCCCCTTTAATAAAATCTCTATTCTATTTCTTTTGCCCACTCCAGGGCTGATAGATTTGGTCTGAGCATTGTTAGTAGGTTTCAGACAACACAAATGCTAAATTCTTAAGTTGGCTGTTGACCCTATCTTCCGTTAAAGACGCCAGGCCTGTTTGGTACCAGGCCTGGGTAAGTGGGCAGGTTCCCTCTTTCTTTCTCATTGCTCCGCCTACCCTGAACTTCAGCTGCCACACCTAGATTCACACTTTCACTAGGGAAGTGTTTGGGGAAATGGGTAACTTCAAAGACAGTCTGTGCTGAAGTGGGGTGGATATTTTCCCTAAAGGCTGATCTGTCTGGAGTTTGCTTCTTCCAGGAAATACTCTGGATTGGGCATCTCCTCTTGGTAACTCACAGGCAAGGGGTGTAAGTGAGGCACAGATGCCTGACCTCATCACCCAGGTAAATCTGAAGTTAAACACCCACCAGAACCTGCTGGAGCGCGTTCAAAGCAGCTCTGAAAGAAAATCAGAAATTTTCACTTGGGCTTTCAGCAAAGAGTTTTGAGTTCTTTTCAAACCCATGGCCTCTTTCCTAGAACAAACTGAAGGCGCACATACGGATTTGCTACACAGGCTCAGAGGATGAAGCTGACACCTCACCATCACTCAGAACGAGGGTTTCCCGTTAACATTGCCATGTCATCTTCTCACGTGTACATACAAAGGAAAATCAAGAAATTGATCTTAAGTCAATGACAAAAGGAATATAGCTACTGAAGAGCAAATACTTCAAAAACCCACTGCCATCGGTTCATTTCGGACTCATGGTGACCCTTACACTCAAGGATGGCTAGTGGGTTTGAACCCCCAACCTTGAGGCTAAGAGCCCAACCTACATCATCTCATCGATCATGTACATATCAAGGGAAATTGAAAAATTCCTTTGAAGCCCATTAAGAAAAAGAACATAGCCAAGTGGTGACACTTCAGTCCTTAACTGTCTTCTAAACCTGAAGTTTCCCCTCCTGCCCCCAAAGTAAAACAAATTTGGCTTTTTCAAACTATTCCGTGTAATTAAAGTTCCACCAAGAGGCATCTGCTCCCTGGTGAAACTGGAAATTCACCACCCCGCACAAAACAGTGTCTGTTCTGTGGTCAGACAGACATAGACTCTCCTGTTAGACAAAAGCAGATGAAAGAACTGATGCTCTTTTTCAAGTTTCACCCTGGTCATAAATAATAAGCAACTCTATGAACAAGGGGAGCCCTGAACAGCTTTGAATAGCTGAGTGCTGAGTAATAACGCACGTTGGATTCACTGTACAGCACTTCCAGACTTGGGGCCTTGTTGATTTTCTTTCTTGGCTTTTCTTTCATCTCTGCAAACTGCTTTGGAACCATACTAGTTGCTCCCTCAGAACTGGAAGATGTAAGAGAGCGTTTTGCTGTTAGCAATGGCAGTTGGCTCATCGCTCCTGTTGTTGAGGCTCATCCTCAATTAAAGTGAAGCGTTCTCCTCAGCACTGACGGAGCGACCTCAGATCCGTGAGGAAGTCAACGCAAGAGTGACAAGAGCACTGTGTGGCGAGTGAGTGACCAGACTTGGGAGCCCTAGCTTTGGGGTCGGATGGTGCCATGAACCAGGCATGTGAACTGCTGCCAGACAATGGGCATCTCTGGTCTTTGGGTTCTCCTGTGGATTAGTGATGGTAGAGGACTAGAAAAATGCTAGTTTCTTCTAGATCCCTATGTTGTGAAGGATACCCCCAAAGGGGAAGAGACCTAAAGGAGGCAGCTAAGTCACTGCACTGGGTAATTTACATATCACACTTAACCTTCCCAACAACCCTTAGAATGCGCTAGCATGGGTTCCAATTCATGGTGACCCTGTGTTGGAGTGTAGAATCGCTGTGTGGGGTATTCTTGTCTGTCATCTCTGTGGAAGATGCTTAGCCGGTCTTTATTCCACAGTGCCACTGGGTGGGTCTCAACTGCTCACCTTGAGGTTCCTTAAAGCACAAACCAGGTAACCAACAACTCTGAGAGGCAGGTGGTTCTATTTCAGACAGGTTGACAGGCTCGAGGGTGCATAATTCAAACACATTTTAAGGTCAGGGGCCAGAATTCACTCGGGTCTGCCTACCCCTGTGTCTAAGCTCTTCCCCAAGATGCCCTCCACAGTCCGGCAATGGCATAGAGGCCTCTTCTCAGCCACACACAGTCCCCTTAGTGAAACTGGGTTTGCAGAGAACAGCCAAGGAACCATACAAGGCAGAATCAACTACTGGCAATGAGAACTGCATTGTGGCAACACTGACATCACTGAGCACATCCACCGAAGCAGCACTCACACCAGTAGGGCAGCGTGTCCTTTTCAGGTCATTCAGGAAATGAGATCGTTTTCCGTTTGTCTGGCTCCCACAAACAAAGGGAAAATACCATCAGGGAGCACACAGGACTGCTGACGTGCAGACAGACGTACTGGAATAGCTCTGTGGTATCTTCAGTGGGGAGTAAAAGTGTTTTCCGCAAGTCATTCATCCAGATAAATGAAACTGGGCTTTTAAAAACTGAGTATTTCTCGTGTTGTATTTTGATGGGGATCTTCCTGAGATGCATTACCTTCTGTCCTCACTTCCTAACCTCTGTCTTTAATTTAACTCGGAGGGCATAACGAGGAGCATCAATAGCACCCGTCGTGTGTGGAGCCAGCCGCGCCAAGGGGTTCATGCCTACGGAGGAGCCCCAACAAGGAAGGAGCAGTTAGGGCTGGCTCTGGAGGCTTGCCTGCTTCCTATGTTCTCGCTCTGCCACGGCGTTGGCGCATCATGGACCTCTGACAGAACGCCTGATTTTTAACTCTGGTTCACCTACACTGACCAAATCCCACAGATCTCAGTTTCCCCTGCTGTTCCATGATCATGTCCAATGCTGCTTCCAAATTCATTCGCACCCTCCACAAGCTCTCCCCTTTCTGCCCCAGGGCTGCCTGAAGACTCTTCCTCAAATTGGTTCAAATTCAGACGGCCAGAATACTCTCTTCAGTCAAGTAAATTGAGACAAAATTCTTCATTACCATCAAGAGGAATTTCAATCAAGTGTTAGGCAAAAGCCCAGGAGGTGCAGGGTACCATACCACAGGAGAGAGGAAGAGATGACTCTTTTGGTGGTAGAAGAAAAGAAGGAGGGAATACTTGAAGAGATTCCATCCCTAGAAATCACAAAGAATGTTAAAGATGTACCTGATGGGCGGCATCTAAAATAACTTTTCTTTTTTAATTTGTGGTTCATGGATCCCTGTAAAAAAAAACTTTTAAGAGAAAGGCCACTGAGGCAGGAGAAGAGTCTGATCAGCCCCAGGCTGGGCAGCAGGAGAAGGTACCACCTCAAAGACTTCCCGTCCCTTAATGAAGCAGGAAGTAGGCACTGGGGAAATAAAAAGCTATGCAGCGAGAGAAAATACAGGTTTTTGAGAGAAACCCAAATGAAAACCATAAAAAGGTAAATGAGTATCACTCGAGAGCATCAGGGATTTCTAGCAAAATGGAAAGTTTGCTCCAAAACGGGGTTCTGTGTGATCAGGGGCTGTCCACACACACAGTGGACACAGGTGGGATCAGCCCACCCTCAAAAGAGGCCAAAGCAGCAGGGGTCCTCGGGCCCTCTTGGAGCATCTCTGCCAGCTCCGTCTCTGCCTCTCATCTCATGTGCTCTCCACACCAGCCCCTGCCTCTTAGTTCCCCAACTTTCTCCAGAGGTGGCTGCACTTCAGACCTGTACTATAGAGTGGTTAGTGATACAGGCCTCGCTAGCTTTGTCACTTACAGCCTGAGGGATTTGAGGCCGATAGGTCCTGTCTCTTTCTGGAATTCAGTTTCCTTATATGTTAAAGGGGGAGGAAGCCTGCATCCCCATCCCTGAGAGACTTGTAAAGATTGTTTGAGATAAATGTAGATAAACCATCTAGTACGATGACCAGCATAGCCACTCCAAGCCCACTGCCAGCCAGAAGCTTCCCACATAGAAGGTTTCCCAGGCTATAAACTTTTACAGGAGCAGACAGCCTCAGCTGCCTCCTGAGGGGTGGGGTTGAGCTGCCCATTTTATGGTTAGGAGGCCAACACCTAACCCACTGTGCCACCAAGGCCACAAGCGAATGATATTCCATAAATGATGGTGATGGTGATGATGGTGAAGGAGGAGAAGAAAGGAGGCAGGAAGACGAGGCAGGAAGTAAAGAAGGAAGAAGCCAGGAGGAAGGCGGTGGAACCAGAGGAGGAAGAAGAAAGTGCACTGTAAGTAGTAAATCACGACACAGTGGGGATGCCATTGGTGAGGATTTTGGGGTGCCACCTGCCAAACCACCAAATGCCTCTAATGACACAGCACTGACAAAGGCCCCCTAATGCAGGTGTCCCACACGTTCCCTAAGCACAGGCCCGACTGAGCAGTTCTGCTCTTCTGGGGTCTTCCCGCAACAAACCCTGGGGAATGATGTCTTCCTTAGTCAGGCTCCCACCCCCACTCCAAGAACTCCACATCAATCACGGAGACAAAAGCCAGGTTGGACTGAGCATGTTGACTGCCTCAGAAGAAACGGTTCTCCAGCAAATGAACTGAGCAAATGATTTCTTGGTGGTGGTGTTTTAAAGCACAGGGAACAGACTTCCAGCACCTGGTAACACTCATTTCTAACCAGCAGTCAGTTTTGCCCACTCACTAGGGCTTAGCCTGAGGTGCCCCAGTAAGCAACACTTTATTAGTCTGGTTCCTGTATGTTCAGAAAAATCAATAAAGAATGTGCTTGTGCTTTAATAGGCTATAATTCGAACTCCTCGCTAATTTAGTCTAGTCTCTCTCACCAGTCACTCTGATGTGGGAACCTGAGTAAACTCGCACTCCTTGCACGCGCACAGAGACTGGTTTCTAGGACACACACCCAGTGACAGACAAACGCACGCACGCAGTGATGGCCTCTGCTGGGAACAAGTTCTGGTGCTTTCTCTAAAGTAGCATTCGCTGTGTAAACCGGTGCCCCAGTGGGTTTGATTTGACGCTGGCTCACATAGCTGAGAGATCGACACTAAAGGCAAGTTTTAAAAATCAGTAATAAAATGAAACAGCTCTTCGTGTAACTCCCAGAACCCCTTTGCACCTCTGACCCTTGCCCTTCCTTGGTATGAGGAAGCGCAGCTCAACTAGGATTTACAGAATCTTCCAGAGTTCAATGCTTCTCATGCCCACAATTGGGCTAGCTTTGCCCTATGGAAGGATACTTTCTATAGCTACTTCTCTGAGTCTGGCAGCCAGCTTCTTGATTTATACTAGTTCACTGAGATGGCTTTCTACACAGAAACGAAGCTCTGGGCTTAGCTGCCCCTGGATAAAAGAACTTAAGGAACCTAGTGATGTAGTGGTGATTCATTGAGCTGCTAGCTGCAAGGTCAGCAGTTCGAAACCACCAGCTACTCCATGAGAGAAAGGTGATGCTTTCTACTCCTGTGAAGAGTTCCAGTATCAGAAAGCCACAGGGCCAGTTCTACCTGGTCGCTATGAGTCAGAAAGGACTCGATGGCAGTGAGAGAGGAGGGGCCCATTCAAAGATGGCTCACAGGGCGTCTAAGAAGGACCACTGCTTCAGCTCAATGCAGAAAGGACAGCCCCTCGTAAGCTGCAACTAGGACTGCAGCAAATAAATACAAATTCGTCAGGCCCTCTCCTTTCATCCCCTACCTCCTACCACTTCCTCTCCCCACACCTGACAATCCCCCCTCGGCCCCCTGCTCCCACACACACCATCTTCCTTGGCACATACCTCAGTGCCCTCATACCAGCTGGCTTGGGATTAAAATGGACCAGGCTAGGAAGTGCCAGAGAGGGTGAAGCCTATTTGTGTATCAAATTCCCTTGGCCTTTTATAGGGATGCACCAAGGACCCAGAGGGTGGGGTGCGGTGGCCTGAGTATAAGAGGCCTTTCTTACACTAAACCTGGCTCTGTCACTATTCAGCTGAAGCTAACAGACAGGCTCTCTGGTCCTTCTCTCTCTGTCTCTCTCTCTGTCTGTCTCTCTCTCTCTCTATCAATCTTTAACTATCTATCTATCTATCTATCTATCTATAAAGTAGCTTGGCTCCATTGATCTCCAAGGTCTTCCAACTCTAAAAGTCAAAACAACTCTTAAAAGGGGGGGGGGGTGAAGGGGGTGGTGGTGGGTGTTTTTCTCTAATTTACTGTCAAAAAAACTAGGGAAAAGTTAGAAGACAGCTAATCAAATCTAAACCTGTAACAGTGGTATCTCTAGGCTGGTTGTTCTATCTTTTATTGGTTGTTGTTGTTTTGCAATGCAAAAACTTTTTTGAAAAGTTTTGGTAAAATACAAAAAGGGACTGATACACAGTGTCTACTAGCAATATTTCGGGGCCAGACATTCAGCGAGCGCTCTAGCTCTCTCCTCAGAGAGCACCCTTGGGAAATACTTGATGTGGATGAACCTGGTATGTCATCCTGGATGGGGGGGAGGAGAGAGCACGGGCCAAGTCTCACTTCAAATCCGCAAACATCACTGGGAAACATTGCTCGCTAGGTGCCAGAACACAGAGATAATTGGTAACCCCAAGGAGTTCAGAGTCCATTAGGGGAGAACAAGAGAGACATCTGGTTAATAGACAATTTTTTGAAAAGGGATTCTTCCCGGTTCAGAACGATGGGTGGTAGGGGCAGCAGAGAGAGAAGAGGCAAGGCAAAGGAAAATTCTGTGACTCAGTATTATATTCTGAACGGCCCTGGTCAACGAAAGCGCTGTGCCAAGTCTGGCGAAGGTCTGTGTCTGCTGGGCCTTAAGCACTTTCCGCTGCAACTTGGCTGAACTTAAAAACTGAACAGGTGACCTGAAGGCGAAGGCTGATAATGGAAAAGACAGGCTCTTCCTTCCTTCTGAGACCAGCAATCGGCTAGGCAACCCTCTTTAAAAAAAAAAAAAATCACTTGCCTTTTTATTTACATCAGTGGCCCTCGCCTTATGTCTGAACCGCCCCAAATGGCCAGGAATTGAGAGATTTCAGCTCTCATGAGGAACGTGACAAGGCTCCCAGGAGAGCGGGCCACTGCAGGGAGACAATGGCGCTCTCCAAGTTCCCATACTGCCTGGGTGATGTTTTGGTGACCCTGGGCTAGTCTCTCCTCTCCCCTTGGATCCCACTGTAAAAATTATCTGATATTAACGTCCCTAGGTGACTGAGGGGAAGACGTTTATAAGGCACCAAAGAAACACTAGGGCCCTTAGAGTAAGGTGACCAGATTTTAACATTGGTAAAGCGGGACACCATTGATAAAACTCATATCCTGGCGAAATAGCCACATGGCAGCCGAAAACCGTATACCCTAGCTTGTCGTGCATTCTTTCCAAAAATCGGGACTTTTTAAAAATGCCGCGGGACGCAGGACAAATTGTTAAAAATCGGGACTGTCCCGCCAAAAGCGGGATGTCTGGTCACCGTACCTTAGAGGCATGTCATTGTCAGCTGCCACCACATAGGAAACCATGACAAAAGTGTCACTCATTGACTGAGTCAGAAACTTTCACCTTGAAAACTCCACCTCAATGATACACAACTGCTCTTTCCTAGCAGCCCAGGTAGCCCAGAAGTAAACAAAGCACTTCCCTCTGCGGCTGCCCCTGGGCAGGCTCCTCTGGGCTCCATCAGAGGACCAGCTGCTGAGGAATTTACTGCCTGCTGATCAGCTGCCTGTAAGGAAGGAGAGGGACAGGAGACGCAGGCTCCAGGAGTGGACCAGGGGAGCGAAATCACAGATAGAAAGCTCCCTGAGTCACGTGTTGTCAGTAGCTCAGGTTCGTCTGTGAAAGCTTCTTACACGCCTCTCCTCTCTCCATGGAGAAGTGTCTTGTTAACTGGACCCCAGAGGCAATCCCAGGACTGGCTTGTGGGTTACCAGCAAATGTGTTTTAATTCTGCAGTCTCTGTGCCACAACCCAAGGATAAATGAAAGGATTGTACACATCACTGGAACATTTGCAGATGGCCCAGAATAATCCTAGCTCTGGATCCCCTGCTCGAATGACTGGAAAATGTGTGAATTCAACAAACTCCCTGTCGAGATAAACTTCACGGTGTGCACTTCAAGAAAGCTCTGCGCAAAGCTGCGTATGTTGTATCCAGAAAGAACAGCCCAAACCCAAAAGTGACACACATCTCCGTGACGAGTGGAGAACCTACCTGCGGTCTAGTTTAGCTACTTAGGAGTTACATGGAACTAAAAGGAAGGACCGACATAGATGGGGTAGCTTGAGTAATGAGGAAAAGGGCAAAGAAAAATAATAAAAAAGACACACTTATGCCAAGCACGGACATAATTGGATAGCACATGTAAGAACACGTTTGGTTTTGATTGGGGATTGGTTTTATTTGTGTATGGAAGGAAAAGGACTTTGAGTCTCACGATCCCCAGCCCAGTTCAATTGAAAAGGGCCACACAAGCACTCTGCCTCCCGAGTACAGCCATAAGCCCGAGTGGGGATATGCAGGCTCTTCATTACGAGGCACCAGGAAAAGTCAGGGATGGCTGTTTGCAGTTTCCACCCTGAAATCACTACCCTACTGCTGGTCCAGGTTTCCCTGAGGTCCGTTGTAGTGTCATATTGCTAAATACAACTTACTGAGTTAATACCCTGTTATTTAGTTACCTCCATTTGTGTTATGAAGTGTCAAGTAAATTAGATTATCCATACCGCGGGATTTGGCCAAGTGTGATGCAGAATCTGATTTCGATCGTAGAAGAAAGTGGTTTTGATGCTTCAAAGTAACCTAAGACCTTTACTACAGCACCCCTCCAAGCCCACAGACACACTGCCACCCCCAGGCACACACGAACACAGAAGTCCACAAGTTCCACAGGGTATTTTTTGTGAGACAAAACCAAAGAAATTCATCCAATCTTTTCAGTTCACATCACCAAACCCCTAAAACACACGAAGCCTTTTCCCAAGAAACACTCAAATCTAAGTATTAATTAGGATCTTACAAGCGAGTGTGATAAAATACTGTCCATCAAAACAGAGCCGAATCGAAAAGTAGCGCAAGGACAAAAAAGATCTAACTCCCCAGAGACAAGAAAGCAGGCTATTTGTCCATTGTTTCTGTAGTGTCCACTCGATGAGCACATAATAAATACACCAAGGCCCCAAACAAACAAACTTCAGCAGCTTCAGCTTCTCACTCAAGCAGAAGGCTCTCCCACCTGGGGGTTGACTGAACAGTGAAACAAATACACTGCGCAGGGAATGGATGCACAGATGGGAAAAAATTAACCGGGGGTGATTCATACATCATTTGCCCCCCACTCCCCCACCTACTGTGGCAAACTTTACAGTAACTTTTTACAAGCAACAAACCACAGCCTCACCAACCTCTATGGATACCAACACGTGCACACACAACACTACCTGGAAGCCAAGGGCTGCGTCTGCAAACATCCACCAGTGTACATTCATAGCATTGGAAACTATGGCCAGAGAACGGGCGAGTTCTACTCCTAGACATCCTCCTGCCTGCACTGTCAAAGAGAGAAGGTCATTTTGCCTGGGCATCTAAATAGTTCTTTCTCTCCGTGCATCTTGGGAGTTTTCTGCTTTGGCATTGCTTGGCTTTCCTATATATCGGAGGGACAGAATCATTGGGCAACCTTATGCACCTTAGAGGAAAAAAGGGGAAAGGAAAGGAATTCATTAAGTGTTGCCCAGGCTAAGCTGACACCAGGGCTGTCTCTCCAACCAGCGCTGGTAATTACAATCAGTGGAGGGGGTGGGAGTGGAGGCTGTCCGATCAGACCCAGGGAGTGCTGAAAAACAGAAATGATCTCATTCCCAAGGGGGACTGGAGAACTTTTCCTTCTAAGGAGACCACCCCTCAGGAACAAAAGTTACATTGCAGTCACATGTTGGGCGTAGGAAAGGGGAGCAGGTTTGGGGGTTGCACTTTTTTTTTTTTTGTAGCACACTAATTCTGGGGGTGTTTTACAGTTCTAAAGACCCCGGGTTCCTCCTGACCAATTGTGACCGGCACTTCATTTGTCAAAAAGAAAGGAGGTGGGATGGAGACCGAAAAGACGACAGGGGGGGGCGGGGAGGGGCGCAAGGTTACACTAAAGGGTACAGCCGCCGCCGCGAGCTGCATCCCCTTCCCTCGCGCCCCAAAGAATGGACTGCGATCCCCGCGCGGCTGCAACTGCCCACTCGCCGGAGGCGGGCACGGCCGCCCCGGGCGGCGCGGCGCGGCGCGGCGCAGGGCTCTCGCCCGAGGGAGGGAGGGGAGAAGGTTGTTACCTTAATGGTACACTGAGCAGGAGTCTCAGACATGTCTCCCAGCGAGAGGGATCAGGAAGTTCTCAGTTTTTTTCCACTTTCCTTTCCTCTCCCCAACCCAGAAAGGCTCCACGGCCAGGCGGACGCGGTCATTTAAGAAGTTTCCTCCAGCATCTCTCCCGGCGGCCGCCCCCCGCGGGG
>NW_022105855.1:3113548-3122584 GCF_000313985.2 Echinops telfairi
GGGAAGACGCTTTGAAGAAAACGTTCCGTCGCGGCCCCCGAACGAGCACAGGTTTTATTCAACGCCCCCCCTCCCCTCAGCGCTGTCCCCCAGGGCACGAGGCCCTCCTCGAGTCCCCAAGCATTTCCCCCTGAGCGCGGAGGCCGGGCGGGTGAGGACGGACGAGGACGTGCCGGTCGGTCGGGACGCGGACTCCGAAGGGGGAAGTAAAACAATAGCCTTTGTTCGGCGGGCCGACCGCGGCCTCTTTAAGAGAAGCCACCAGGAAGCGGGGGCTCGGGTTACCCGGCTGCGCACCGGGAACTGCGGGCGGGCGCCCGAGCGCGACGCCCGAGACAAAGCCGCCCCGCGGGGAGGGGGAGTCCCCGCGACGGGACGGTGGGCGCCCCCAAAAGCGTGGCCGCTCGTGGGTGTGGCCTGCAGGCACCCGGTCACCCGGCACGCGTTCGGGGAAAGGCTAGGCTGCTCGACTAGGAGCCCCGGTGGCGTACTGGTGATGCACCGTGTTGCAAGCCATAAGGTCAGCTGTTCGAAACGACCCGCCGGTCGGGGAGCAAGCTGAGGTTTCTACTCCGGTAAAGGTTACTGTCATATCGGAAACTCAGCAGGGCAGTTCCACGCCGCCCTACAGAGTCGCCACGAGTCGGAACGCGAGAGGCGACGGGGCAGTTATCAAAGGCAGTTGAGTTCCACCACCCCACCCCCATTTCGAAATCCACTATCCATCTAAAGAAATAGCGGCTGCAACCAACCGAAATAGGTGACTCAACTAGAAAGCTGACCTAACGTGTTCGAAGATAATGCATCTACCCAAGAATTTGCCTCTGAAGCCACCGTTGGCCAACCAGCCCGCCCTGGCATCCTGCAGACTTGGGGGTCGAGAGAGATGTTCGGTTAGAAAAGCAGTTGAAGGGAAGTTAAATCCGCTGGAGCTGAAGTTTTCACCATGTGGTCTTACCTTCCGATTTAATGCTCAGCTATTTATACGTTATAATTCATTATAATGTATACAATATTCAATTTCCATTATAAGTATGTTTTCATTCTAAAGCCTGCTGACGTATGCTCAGAGATTTAATATGTGCATTTGGAGAAGAGTCAAATTATGGAAGTACCTAGGAAAATGTGTATATGTGTTTGTGTCCACGTTTGTGATGATCTCTGCATCCATCAGACCAAGACGGACATCCTAGTTCGTTTTCCTACCCATTTTGCTTCACCTCTCTGGGTAATAAAAGATGTTACTATTTTTATAAATGATGCTTACATTCATCAGAACACTCCGAGCCGTAATTGTTGCTGGAAGGGTGGAAGGGGGTGGGGGTGGTGTGTGTGTGTGTAAGGGTGTAACTCCTTGACCATCAGTCTCATCAAATATCAGTCTGTTTTTTATCTGAATTGCATTGGCTCTGATGTTCCATTGCTGGGTTAAATCTTTAAAAACCTCTACACCACTTATACATCAATATGATTTGGGGCAAATTCCTATCTCGTAAGACTATTGTATTACGTGAGAGAAAATATACAAAATGCTTGTCACATATATATGTTCAATAAATAATTAGCAACAATTATTTAACCATGACAGAATTAACTCATAACTTTGATTCTTAACTCCTCCTTACTTTTTGCATGTGACTCCCCAGAAGTACTAATTTGTGCTAGATGGTATGTAATTCCTCACGAAAATATACAGTAGCTACTGTAGCAGAAGTTGCATTTAAATGAGAAATTGGCGACTTTCTGTAAAGGCCAGATAGTAAATATTTTTGTCTTTGTAAGGCAAAATTGAGGCTATTATGCAGTTTATATAATAGAAGAAAAGTAATTTATCCATTTTTTGTCTAAAAAATACAAAACTTACCTACCCTCTAGCCTATTGCTTCACCCAACACCCTTCACCTCTCACACCCAGTAACAATCAAAGTTTGTTTCTTTTGGTATGGAAACCTTTGTAGTGGTTTGTCCTGTGATTGACTAAGTACTTCACTCAGCATAATGGTCTCCAAGCCCATCCCAAATCCATCCACGTCATGAGGTGCTTCACAGTTTCATTATGAAGCCCACAAGAGCAAATGAAGTTCACCATTAACATTAAAAGAGGCATGATGAATTCAACTACTTTTCATAAAGCCCTTACTGATGAGTATCTGTAATGAGTAATAGAAATAACCAGAGGATTCATTAAACACCCTACGTTCACAAGCTTTGTAAATTTGTCCCATCAAAACTTTTCCAGCTTTACATGTTTTTAAACTTATGAATTAGGCGGAAACTTACTGAGAAGATCATAGTTTTACATTCCACAATTCATACACATTCTGATTCAACTGGTTCAAAGCAACCCTTTCAATATACCATCACATCCCACTTCCTCTCCCTCTTTCCATTCCTCCTTTTCTAACCCTCTGTATTGTGTCCTTGGGTAAATGCTGCCCTGTTGATCTTAAATGGTTGATTTTCTTAATGTGGAGGTGAGTTCAGGTCCACAACCGAGGGGTAAAGGGCCGTTGTCTTGATCCCACTAGTCCCATCTTTGATGATTTTGAATTTTATTCCACATTTTTCTCCCACTCTACGCAGGACTTTCAGGGCAGTTGGTAGTGGAAGCCGGGCACCATTGAGCTCTTCTGGTCTGAGTTACAGAAACATGCTTGGGTGGTCCATAAGCCCATTGGACTAATTGTTTCCATGTCTTGATTTTCATCACTCTTCTTTCCTCTAGATAGGAAAGACAAATAGGTGCATCTTAAATGGCTGCACACAAGCTTTTAAGGCCTTGGTGAGACTTCCAAATTGGGATGTTTCACATGGTCTTTTCTACTCATATTTTTACCATTAGTTGTAACACATCTTAGCAGACACTTCAGGTTGTACTAAATGGGTGTTTTCCCAACTTCTTTGAAAATATTTTCTTCTATAATTGTTCTATCAGATTATCCATGTAAGTTAATTCTTCAGAAAAGTCCAGCTTTACACTGATTCTTTGAATAACAACTCAAAAACCACTGTAACATCTGTTGATTCATCTTGAGCCAACAAAAATGACTCAAAATCATTTGTTGAGGTTCTGTCCAATTACCTCAATTCTTCAAGCTACTATTGCCCCCCAAAGTCTAATAAGGCACAAGTTTATTTTCTCTAGACACGTATCTTTGACTGAAGCAATCGCTTTAATTAACTGACCCTCAAAAGTTTTCCTTCCTTGGTTACCAAAGGAAACTGACTTTGATTGTAACCTCATTTCATTTTGGGTTTTTGTTTGTTTATTCTTTTTTTTTTTCTTTCATTTTTTAATTTTTGTGAAGAATTTTCCTGTGATTACATATTTCTTTTTTAAGTGTTAGATTTTTGTGACAGTTCCTTTCTTGAAATTTTGGAATAATGTGATGAGTGCTTAGTGCTATTTTTTATGTACACTGTATTCGTTTTACAGGTATAGTGTCACGGTATTACAGATAGGATGCTTTGCTATCTCATTTGATAATAAAATAATCCATACTCCACTGTGCCTTAAAACGGTGACATGTGAAGTCCATGCTTCTTGTTGCAACATGATGAATAAAATGTCCCAGTATCCTTGATAGCAGTGAGTGAGTGAGTATATGCTATAGTCCTGAGGTGGTGCAAGCAGTTTCCTGTCAACTACTAAAGGCACCATGGTTTGTGTTGGGCCAGTAGTCACACTAGTTAAACTCACTAATTGTTCCAAGGAAGGAAGGTGAGGCTGGCTATCTACTCACTAAAATCTTACAATACCAGAAACCCTAGGGAGCAGTTCTAATCTAGCGGATATGTTTGTTATGAGTCAGAAGTGACTTGAATGCAGCGGCTTTTTATTGTTTGTTTACTAACCTGATGGTTTCGTGTGTTACAAGTTGGACTGCTAAGTTAGCAGTTAGCAGTTTGAAACCACTAGACAGTTAGCAGTTCGAAACCACTAGACACTCCATGTGAGAAAGGCTTTTTACTTCTGTGTAGTTGCAGTCTGAGACACCCACCGGGGTAGTTCTACTCTGTCCTACAGGGTAGCAATGAGTTGGAATGGACTTGATGGCAGTGAGTTTGTTTGTTTAAGGTTAGTAGTTTGAATCCACTGAGCAACACCACAACAGACAGGTCTGACAACCTTCTTCCACAGTGATTCTAGCCAAAGAAACCCTATGGAGTAGGGTCTTTGAAACCACCCTCTGAAGCCCATGTAATGGTCAGAATTGATTTGGTGACAAAAGTTTTGGAGTCTTGAGTATGTGATATGCTTGGTACTTGAAATGTGTCGCTAATCTGTAGTATGCTGAGCAGCAATTAGATCATTGCAATATGATATGGAATAAGATCATTACATATGGTCTCTATCCCAACTCTGAATTCTGCCGTTGTGACAAAGAAGAAGCCATAGATGATGTAGAAATGAATGGGCTGTCGCTGCATTCTCATCAAACTTCATTTATATAAATACTGAAATTTGGCTTTTGGATAATTTTTCACATGCCATGAAATTTTTCTTTAGTCTTTCAACCATTTAAAGATGTAAACACAATCTTTAGATCCTAATTAGTCTATGCAAAAACAGGAGATTGCCCTGTAAGCTGTAGTTTGTTGATCCTGATTTAAACTGGAAGTGGCAGAATTGCTGTATGGAAGTGGAAAGTACTGCATGAAAGATTGTAGCTTTCTTTCTTTTTTTTATTTTTTAATGGTAAACTTAAAGATAACCATGGTTTATTTATAACAATTTTTAAAAGTAAAAGACTCAATTGGAACCTTAAACATAATATAAAGCTAAATAAATCAACAAAACATTAGATAAATGTATTTATAAATATAGTAATTAACCATAAATTTAAAAATAATATATAACAAATTTGAGACACAATATTAAATAGTATATACTAAATATATTAAGTCCCTAAATATTGAAATAGTAACAAAGACATTATGGGGGAATAGTATGTATGTATCAGTTAAAATTACTGGGTTTGGTAAATCTAGATTCAAAACAACACAAAGTTGCAATCAAGCTATTAATTGAAATAATCAAATCATTATACAATACTATGTGCTGCTTGTCTAATTAATAAGCCCATTACTCACATAAGAACTAAACCTAAAGGAAATGTAGATTACTTGGGAACATGTCTCATGTCATTTACAATATAGTAAATAAGCCTTGTTGTACTCTTTTTATTTGTTTAACAAAAACAATTGTGAAAAACAAAATCCAACAAACTAAATAAAACAAGATATTAACTTTCTACAGAGGTTGTAAGGTGTCTCAGGTCTGTCAGCACTTTGAGAAAGTAACACCAAAGTGAAATTTTTTGCAGCAACACTGAAGTCGAAAACTGCAACATAGTTGGGATAAAGAGCTGAACAGTCCATTGATATCTGAGAGTGGGGTCTGTATCCAATTCAGCTCCCTAATGGAGTTGCATGGATTTGGAATCTCTTCCATCCATGCTTTCCTTTAACGCAGCCTCTAGTGTTCTGTTATTCATAAATGATGTTTGAGGAGCCCTGGTGGTGCAGTGGTTACGAGTTGGGCTCTGATCTGGAAGGTCAGCAGTTTGAAACCACCAGCTGATCCTCAGGAGAAAGGGCGTTCTATTCTGTGAACAGTTAGTCTTAGAAACTCACAGAGTTATATCCTCACAGAGGGTAGAAGTGTCTATCCTTTCCTCTAGTTTGCATGGACTCAATGGCAACCACTTTGGTATATATGTATTTAAGATTAGTACCCTCCTCCCCAAAGAATCTGCTATTGAGCATCCCTCCATGTTGAGTTATTGCACCTCTTTGGCTAGACGGCAGGTCTAATCTTTGATAGATAACAAACTAGTTGCTACTGAGTCAACTCCCAACTCAGAGGTCACCAGGCTTCTTTTGAAGCACCTGTGGTAGAACTCAAACCAGGTCGATGAACTGTTTGCATCATATCACTCAGGAATTCCTAGAAAGATAGAAACAAAGATAAATAGACTGATGGTATTTTTGTTGTTAGGTGCCATTGAGCCGATTCCAACCCATGGTGGCTGTGGTGGGCTTGCTGGATCACACAGAGAGCTGAGCACCTTCAGGAGGTTTGTTGATGGCATGGGCTGCGTCTGGGTGTGATTCCGTGTATACAGAGCTGTGATATTGCCTGAGCAGGCAGAGGCCTAGAGAAGGCCTTGCTGTAGATATGGCTCAGAGAAGGGCCAAGACAGAGCTGAGACCCTTGTTGATTAGAAGTTGTCTTGATTGATGAACAGTCTCCTGTGTCTCCTTAGTTGATCCTCTTAATTTCAAGTTGATCTTGATCCTGAATTACTTCCCTAATAAACCACAGAATCATGAATATGTTCTGTGCATTCTGTGTGATTGTACCAAAGGATTATTGAGGCTAGCCGAGAAGTACAAACCGATATGTCTTGGAAGAAGTACGACCAGAGTGCTCCTTAGAGGTAAGGATGGCAAGACTTCGTCTTACGTATTTTGGACATACTGTGAGGAGAGACCAGACCCTGGAGAAGGACATCATGCTTGGTAAAGTGGAGGAACCGCGGAAGACAGGAAGACCCTCAATGAGATGGATTGATGCAGTGGCTGCAACAATGGGCTC
This sequence comes from Echinops telfairi, assembly GCF_000313985.2. NCBI lineage: Eukaryota > Metazoa > Chordata > Mammalia > Afrosoricida > Tenrecidae > Echinops > Echinops telfairi. The sequence goes on from NW_022105855.1 coordinate 3,120,150, forward strand.
AGGCATAGGAATGATTGTGAGGACGGCACAGGATCCTGCAGTGTTTTGTTCTGTTGTGTGTGGGGTCTCGGTGGTTCGGAATCAACTCAATGACACCTAAGGACAGAGAAGTACAGAGTGTCATAGGGAGGGTGGCTGATGTCATAAATGGTGCAACAGTTGAGGGGCTGGGCTCAATGGGGCATGGCTGAGCTCTACCTCCATCTCACAGGATCAGCTTTCTTCTCATGGTGATTCTTCTTGCTCCTCTTCAGTTAGATGGATTCTTACATGAGATTGCAGTGATAGAAAGAACTTTTTACAGGTCTTTCTTCTCAATTTATATTTTATAGTAGTCCAACTTTTACTATTGTTCTTTTTAAGCCCATAGTGTAGACATGATTTTCTGTGTTGTAGATAGCATTTGTTTATAGTGACACGTGCATTCCTTTTTTTGCCTGGTATCCCTTCTTTTTCAACTTTTTACTGGGGTCATTTTATTTTCATTCTCTTAGAAGTTCTTTTAGTGAAGATTCCTCCGTTTTAGTTAACCTTCAGTTGACTTTATTCCATCCTGCTGCTTTTGTTATTGTCTATTGTGTTAGTCTGGATTGACTAGAGAAACAAATTCATAAACAATCATATGTGTATAAGAAAGAACTAATGTACATGGTACACATAATAGCTGGAAACACAGGGAATCCAGGACAGATAAACCCCTCAGGACCGATAATGAGAGTAGTGATACCAGGAGAGGAAAGGGAAGGTGGGGAATAGAGGGGGAACTGATCACAAGGATCTATCTACATATAACCCCCTCCCAGGGGGATGGACAACAGAAAAGTTGGTAAAGGGAGACATGGTCAGTGTAAGACGTGAAAAAATAATAATTTATAAACTATTAAGAGTTCATGAGGGAGGGAGGGGGAAAAATGAGAAGCTGATACCAAGGGCTCAAGTAGGAAGAAAATGTTTTGAAAATGTTGATGGCAACAAAAGTACAAATGTGCTTGACACAATGAATGTATGTATGGATTGTGATAAGAGCAGTACAAGCCCTCAATAAAATGATTTAAAATATTTTTAAATTAAAAAAGAAAGCAGTATATAAAGAATAATTATACATTAAGAACACATCCCAGGAAAAAAAAATCCGTCCAGTCCAGAAGTCTGATATTAATTCATATGTCCAAAACCAATCTATAAATTTGTCTTCAGACTCATGAAACACATACAATGTCACCGAATGCAGAAAGATCACAGGCCAGTGGGTGGAAAGTCTTGTGGATCCAGTGGCATTGTAAGCATCTCAGCACTGGCAGGGGTCTCCAAGTGGCTTCTCCAGTTCAGGGCACTAGCCTAGCTCCATGTGTCTTGTCAGCTACAATGTCTCCCAGGGAGTCAGTGTGTGTCCCATCTCCAGCAAGCTGTTTATCACCTTAGCACCTCCAGATGAGGTCATCAAGCTGCCACCTGATTGACAGGCTAAACTCTGCCCCTTCACTTTTACTCCTCTCAAATTGACAACAGATTATGTAACTACATAATTGACAACTGATTAGGTAACTACACACCTATATTTATAGGGTCGCTATACATCGGCATCGACTCAGTGGCAGAGAGTTTGGTTTGTAGAGGTTCTAACTTGGTGGTTCTCAACCTTCCTAGTGCCAACAACCCTTTTACACAGTTCCTCCTGTGTGGTGACCTCCCAACCATAAATTTATTTTCGTTGCTACTTCAGAATTGTAATTTTGCTACTGTTATGAACCAGGTGACCCCTGTGAAAGGGTTGTTCAACCCCCAAAGGGGTTGACACCCACAGACTGAGAACTGCTGTCTACAATTGAGACTATCAGTGTGACCTCCACAGTAAGGAACACAGCCCACTCGGGTCCTTCCATGTTGAAAATCACTCATCATCAATTGCTTATATCTCCTTTCTGAATCAGTCCGATGTTTTGACTTTGTTTCTGCTGTCTGCTGTTCACCCTGTTAAAGTAAAGCCTAGGTGGTCGATGAATACAAGGGACACAGTGGTTTCTGGCTGAACCTCTAGGCATCCCTGCACCTTAACAAATCAAACTGCCCAGAGATGATATCTAGTTGACAGTAGGTTTATTTTATTATTTTCTCTGTTTATCAGGAGTTTATCAGTTCTAAATTTGGGAAACACGTTTTATTCCTGGAGGTCAAAACTATTTCCCCTCAAATAAATGGATTACATTGGAATTATCATTGTAACATGGGATTAATATGGTTTCATTGACCCACAATTACCTGAATTGGTTGCAATTTTTAGCCATTGTTGTGAGTGCTTGTATTAGTCTGGGTACTTTGGAGAAACAAATCCACGGCGACTCACGTATAAGAGAGAGTTTTATGTAAAGAAAAGGTGCATCACGAGAACATCCCAACCCAATGCTGCCCAAGCCCACAAGTCCAACATTAACCCA
>NW_022105855.1:3124143-3131744 GCF_000313985.2 Echinops telfairi
AGTCCACAAAGTCCTCCACCTCACAAAACAGAGGCAATGATGCCGACTGCAGGAGGAAAGCTGAGTCCATGAATATGTAATAATTAACTCAGTGCTCAATAACTAAAGCAAACTACCCTCGATGTCTCTTCCATATTATCCATAAAACAATCTTGCTACACAGCAGTATGAAGAAAACAGGCTGTAAGTGATCCCGTCAAATCACCCTTAATTTTATGTATTCATTTTTTTCCTTTTTTAAAAGGTGCTTTCTTATTTTATACTAGGTAGAGATTTATAAACTGACTATAGTTTTACATTCAGTAATTCATACATATTCTGATAAATTTATCCATTGCAATTCTCTTAGTGTGCTATCAATTATCCCACTGACTGCGTTTCCTGTTTCCATTCCTCCTTCTTTCCTGACCCTCTGAACTTGGCCTTAGGTTAATGCTGCCCTTTCGATCTTAAATGGTTACCTAGTCTAACTTGGAAGTGACTTCACCTGCAGACCGTAAGGGTCACTGAAGGCCATAATCTTGGGGGATCCTTCTCCAACCCAGTTTTGAGTTTTGTTCCACACTTTTCTCCCACTCTATCCAAGATCTTCTAAAGTGATCCTTTTTAGGGGAGTGGTTAGTTATAGCTGGGCACCATCAAGTTCTTCTGGTTTCAGGTTTGTGGAGACTGTTTGCCTGGTCCATTCGTGTAGCAGTTACCTAATTTCATGTCAATTCGAAGTCTAGGGATGGAGTGTAGCCTGTCAATCAGGTCTCAGCCTGATGCTGCCTTACCTCCTCATAAGGAGGGTCCCGAGAACCTTCCCCACCTCTCTCTGCCTTCACCTTCCTGCTGCCGAGCCATATTGAGACCTGTGCCAGCCCTGTGATGCTTCCACTGCCATTTGATGCACAAGACTTTACACCCACAGGCCTGTGATCTTGGTGCATTCTGCATCATTGCTTGTGGCTGTGTGAGTCTGAAGAGGGATTTATGGACTGATATTGGACCTATAGACTTGATCGGGACTGGGCTGAGATGTTTCCTGCTATATAACTTCTTCATTAAAAAAAAATCACTTTATTGGGGGCTCATACAGCTCTTATCACATTAAATACATACATACATTGTGTCAAGCATATTTGTACATTTGTTGCCATCATTTTCAAAACATTTTCTTTCTACTTGAGCCCTTGGTCATCTTCTCATTTTCCCCCTCCCTCCCTCATGAACCCTTGGTAATTTATAAATTTTTTTCCATGTCTTACACTGACCAATGTCCCCCTTCACCCACTTTTCTGTTGTCTGTCTCCCTGGGAGGGGGTTATATGTAGATCATTGTGATCGGTTCCCTCTTTCTCCCCCCACCTTTTCCCTTACCTTCCCCGTATCACTACTCTCAATATTGGTCCTGAGGGGGTTATTTGTCCTGGATTCCCTGTGTTTCCAGCTCTTATCTGTACCAGTATACATCCTCTGGTCTAGCTGGATTTGTTAGGTAGTATTGGGGTCCCTATGTGGGGGAGGAGGGGAAGCATTAAAGAACTAGAGGAAAGTTATATGTTTCAATGCTGCTATACTGCACCCTGACTGGTTCATCTCCTCCCAGTGACCCTCTGTAAGGGGATGTCCAGTTGGGCTTTGGGCTTTGGGTTTCCATTCCCCCTCATTCACAATGATACGGTTTTTTTTCTGGGTCTTTGATGCCTGATACCTGATCCTCATACCTGATACCAACACCTCATGATCACACAGGCTGGCGTGCTGCTTCCATGTGGGCTTTGCTGCTTCTCAGGTAGATGGCTACTTGTTTATCTTCAAGCCTTTAAGACCCCAGATGCTATAACTTTTGATAACGGCACCATCAGCTTTCTTCACCACATTTACTTATGCACCCACTTGGCCTTCAGAAATCATGTCAGGAAGGTGAGCATCTTGGAATGCCAGTTTAATAGAACAAAGTGTTCTTGCATTGAGGGAGTCCATCTGCTACCTTAATAGTAAACCTATAAATATATGCACACAGATCTCTTTCACCATCATCATATATAAATATATTTACATATGTACATGCCTGTATTTAGACCTTATAAATGCCTTTTGCCTCCTAGTTCTTTCTTCTATTTCCTTTTACTTCCCTCTCTTCCCACTATCATGCTCAGCCTTCATTTGGGTTTCAGTAATTCCTCTCGGTTACATTGCCCTTGATCAAACCCTACCAGGCTTCTATATCCTCCTCGCCATCAATTTTGGATCACTTGTTATTCCCTTGTCCCCGGGTTTGTTAACACTCACTTCCTTTCCCTCCCGTGTCCCCTCAGAACCATCGGTCCATTGTTTTCTCTTCCAGATTGTTTATCCCTCCTATCTTAGCTAGATAGACATGCAGAGACAATAATATGCACAAAAATGAGACAGAGCAAAACAAAGCAAAAAAAGAAAACAAAACAACGACAAAAAAAGAAAAGCATATAAATAATTCAAGATCTATTTATTGACATTTAGGAGTGTTTTCCGGTTGAGTCTGTCTGATGGGGTGCCAAGCCCTGGTCCTACAGTCTATCTTTGGTATTCCCCGGAGACTTTGTTGCTCTGCTCCCCTTGCTGTTCTATTGGATGCCCTTAGTGTTTTGCCTCAGTGTGATGGGGTCAGATCTGGCACAATTCCTGCTCTGTGTCTCCAGTGTTGTCTCCTGTAGTGCCATGGGTCAGTGAGGGACGTCATGGCCCAGGTCCAGCCCAATGGTCCTCTCTGTGCATTGGCTGCTCTGAGCAGGAATATTGTCCTCAGGACTTGGTGGGCCAGGATATACTCCACCCCACCCCACCCCCCACCGCCCCCACACACACCCTTTGTTTGCTCCTGTGCACTCTGATCATATGTGTCCCTGTTCTGGGCTGTAGCTCCAGTTCTGTTCTCTGAAGTGAATTCTTCTGGGGGAAGGGGGAGTATAACTATTTCTTGATATAAAGCTCTCTCTTACACATAAATGAGTGTCTCTGGATTTGTTTCTCTAGTCAGCCTCGCCTAACACAATTAGTCTATTGGACTAATTATTTCCATGATATCACTCCTAATTTTAATGATCAATTTGTGATTTTTTTAGAGCAGATGATTTTGAAGTTTACCTTTAAGAATATGTTTTTTACAAAGCCAATTAATTGTGTTGGCCCTAAAAAAGTTTATCCTTATCATAGAGGAGGATTCTTGGATGTAGTGGCTTCTATGTAAGATTATGTGGTAGTTACATAATCTGTTGTCAATTTGAGAGTATTAAGAATGAAGGGGTGGAGTTTAGCCTGTCAATCGGGTTTTAGCTTGATGACATCATTTGGATATGCTAAGGAGATAGATAGTTCACTGGAAGAGGGATATACGCCTCATTCCCTGCAAGTCATGCTTGCTGACAACACACATGGAGCCACGCTAGAGAGCCCTGGAGCTGAAGGAGCCATGTGGAGACCCCTGCCAGTGCTGAGATGCTTCCACTGGATCCACAAGACTTCCCACCCACTGGTCTGTGATCTTCCTGCATTCAGCATCATTGCATGTGTTGCATGCGTTTCAAGAGGAATTTATAGATTGGAATTGGACATATGGGCTAATATTGGACTTCTGGACTTGATCTGGACTGGGCTGGGATGTTTTCTCAATATTCAGTTATAAACTGACCCAAATATAAGCTGAGGCACCTAATTTTACCACAAAAAGCTGGGGAAACTTATTGACTCAAGTATAAGCCTAGAGTGGGAAATGCAGCAGCTACTGGTAATTTTCAAAATGAAAATAGATACCAATAAAATTACATTGATTGAGACATCAGTAGGTTAAATGTTTTTGAATATTTATTTCAAAGAAAAACAATAGACTAGCTCTGTAACTGGAAAAGAGGGTCAACAAAAACAATATGGTATCAACAGTAACTATACACACTGTGTTACTGCATGCACTGCATTACTACATACAGTGCCTTAGGCATGCACACAATGTAGCTTGTGTAGTTTGAGGCCTAACGCAGGCTGATGATATTCCAGAATGTGATGACATGGCTGTTTGCATAGAGCAGCCAGTATTAGGGCTCATAATATACACGCTGCATTGTGTACACACTGTTGCTTCATGCGCTATGTTACTGCATACACAGTGTTACTGCATATGGATGGGGAGTGCTAACGCAACACATGCAGTAACACAGTGGGTACACAATGCAGCGTGTATCTCATGATACCTAACACAGGCTGTTCTGTGCAAGCATAGTCAACACTGGGTCCAGATAGGGGTTAATAAGAAAATAAAAAATAAAATATAACAAAGTACTGTAAATAAACATACTGTATATCCAAGACCAGAAATATACTAGTACTTGTATTCAGCAATGCTTGGGCGGAGCAAGGGGGCGTGACCAAGCAGGGGTAAGACTGTAAAGGCTTCGTCATTGGTCAGTCCTGAAGAAGAGCGGGAGAAGAAGAGCTGCCACATCCGACATTCCCCTGACTAGGATGCGGTGAGCCCCAGGTACCAGCACACAGAAGCGGGCAGGTTCTTGCCCAGTACTGCATGGATAACACAGAGGCTGCTGGCGTGCAGGAGAAAAGAAGAGCCATGAGATCAGCAGTCATCGGACCACCTACAGAGGCTGCAGGCACCTGCAGATGAGCTTCAGAGATGCACTGGAGAACAGGTAAGTGGGCCCCTCACATATAAACTGAGGGGGCCATTTTCAGCATAAAAATGTGCAGAAAAACTCGGCTTATACACAAGTATAGAGAGAAAGATAGCGATATTTCCCCCACTGTTCTTTCACCTTCAATGTATTTGTGTGCTTGGATCTAAGATATGTTTCTTGTAAACAGCATATAGTTAGATCAATCGTATTTGTGAAAGACGGCTTGACATGTTGATAATAATTTTATCAGCATTTTAATGAAACTCTATTATATACTGATTTCCATTGTTGCTGTTTGATACACTGTTTTATTGCTGTTCCTTTAAAGTAATTGAAAAATCTTTATGGACGATTTTAGGATCTTCTCTTTGTCTTTGGTGTTTTCTCTCTTCCATACACTGTGTCTAGGTACAGATTAATTTTGATCATCCTGCTTGGCTTATGCTGTGCTTGTCAAAGGTGCGATATCAAAGCTGTGGAGTCTTGCTTTGCACTAAAACAAGCAAACCCCCACCCCCCAAACCCAAAGCCCACTGCCATTGAGTTGATTCCTATTCATAGTGACCCCATATAGGGTTCTCTTGGCTGCATAACTGTCAGATGGAAGATTTTTTACTGGGGGCAGTCACCCTTCTCTATCTCGCGCAGAGTGGGTGGGGGTTGAATTGTTAACCTTAAGGTCAGCAGGCCACTGCCAGCCCCACAGCATCAAAGTGCTCCTTTCCCTTTTTTTTTTTTTTTTTTCTGGTACTAGTTGTAGATAATTCTGTTACGTCGAGATATTTTCTTCTTTTCATTTTCTTTAATTTCAAGACTCTAATTAGCTCCATGTTGACTATCTCATACTATCTTCCATTTATTGTTATTTCATATATATGTTTATAGTTTTATTTAGATAATTATAGTTACAGGCCCCAGATAAGTATATATTGCTTTTAGAGGCACAGATAACATTTCTTAGCTGTTTCTCATACATATAAGCCAATAAGTGAAGAGTAGGTATATGTATATGTATACATATGTACACATATATATCTATTACTCATTTATTGATTATCTTGTTATCCAAAATTGAGCATTTGAGCAACAGGAAGAAAATTTACTATCTGACTCTTTTGCACGTCTGCCAGGAATAAATGTCAAAGTGCAAGATGAGAGCACCGTTGGCTGTGATGTGCTGTTTTGCTGGGTCGTGATTCTCAGTGGTTTGGCAGTTATGTAATTATCTGTCATCTTCCCTTATCTGATCAGATGTGATAAGTCTTCACTTTTTAAAATGCCAACTCTCAACCTGTTCTTTGAAACCTAACCATGTTAATTAGTGATGAGTATGTATGTGTATACATGTATATGTATAGCTATACACATATATGTACACACACTAGGCTTCAAAAATTTCATGGAATATAGAATAGAAGATTAATGGAATTTTTTCACAAACATTTTGAAGCCCCTTCATAAATATAACCCAAACTACCTGTCATTAAATCAATTATGACTCTTTGTGACTTTTGTGGGGTTTCTGGGGCTGAGGATCTCTATGGGAGCAGATATAGCCTCATCCTTCTCCCATGGAGAAGATTGTGGGTTTGAACCATTTTTCCTTGAGATTAAGGATCTAACTTCTTTTCATATATTGGTATAAGTTATTCTAGGTCATTTCTTTATCTGTATCATTCTGTTCACTATCTGCTTCTTCTTCCGCTCTTGTTTAAAGTATTCATTGATGTACCGGGGGACTTTAAAGAGTTTGTAGAAGCAATTGAATTAAAAGATAATGGATATTTTCCACAAACTTTTGAACCCCTCTCACATTTTGTTTAAAAAATATGTTTCGTATTTAAAAGTTTCCTTTGGTTTGTTCTCATTTGTTTCTCTTGTAGCTTGGCCATCTTTGGAAGTTCCTCTTTTACTTCTGTGACCATTTTATAAATGACTGTCTTCTGTTATCTGCATTTGACTGTTGTATTAACTAACATTTTGGGAAATCTCACTTTGATGCTTGGTATTTGCTGACTCTTGTTTATGAAGGCGTGCTTCCTCCTGAGCTCAGTGTTCTTTGATAGATATTCATGCTTGCAGGAGCTACACCTGCGAGACTCTTGTGGGGCATGCTTTCATCCAGGGAGGGTGTGCATCTCCATTTGTGAGACATCAGGTAGCCCTATCTACCTAAAGCCTCCTTCAAAGTCTGGAGTTTAGCTCCAATGTGTGCTGCTGACCAAGTCCTTGTATTTTGAGTGCAGTGTGCTGCCATGACATTTTCCCTTAAAGCCATCTGAATTTTCTATGTAACAGCTCTTTCTCACTCTCAATTTGTAGGGTTGTTAAGGGAGGCTGGGGATTTCCATTACTATTTCTGAGAGCAGTGTGGCATTAATGTATATTTGATTTAAGGTATATCTGTCTATGTATGTATGTATGTATCTATCTAAATGCCTATATGAGCCCTGTTGGTGCAGTGGTCATGCATTGGACTGCAATCTCTATGGCCAGTGGTTTGAAACCACCAGCAGCTCCCCGGGAAAGAAAGACTGGGCTGTTTTCTACTCCCATGAACAGTTGCAGTCTCAGAAACCCACAGGGGTCACTGTGAGTCAGCATTGACTCATGGCAGTGAGTTTTTTAGTACACGCGCACACGTGTGCACGTGTGTGTATGTGTATAATTTGTAGAGAGGGGTCTTTAATTGGTATGACTAGGAATTGGGTTAATGCCATTGGTTGATTGGTTTTTTCTAAAATGTCTAGTGCACTGACTATACTGTTGGAAGGAGAATTGTTTTCTCATGTAAATACACAGCTACGTATCAGCAGTCTTATGCCAATACATAGCAAATTCACAGTCTTTTGATCAAAAATGTCTGCTCTAGAAGGACATTGGGCCTCCACTCAAGTACTCCCTCAACGCAAGAATACTTTCTTCTATTAAATTGGTATTCTATGATGCCCA
>NW_022105855.1:3137158-3138421 GCF_000313985.2 Echinops telfairi
ATAAGTCTGATATTAGCCCATATGTCTGATACCGGTCTACAGATTCCTCCTCAGACTCACGTAACACATGCAATGTAAGATCACAGGCCAGTGGGTGGAAAGTCTTGTGGATCCAGTGGAGGTGGAAGCATCTTAGTGCTGGCATGGGTCTCCACCTGACTCCTCCAGCTCCAAGGCTCTGGCTGCCATCAGCATAGCTCCTTGTAGCTTGTCAACAGAAAGGTCTCACAGGGAAAGTCAAGCAGAGAATGTCTCTGGCCTCCAGTGAGCTACTTGTCTCCTTCGTGCCTCCAAATGAGGTCATCAAGCTGCGATCTGATTGACAGGCTAGCCTCTACCCCTTCGCAAATTTACAGGAGATTATGTAACGGCCACAACAATGCTTTCATAGCAGATTAAGCAAGATAGTGAAGCCATCTGGGAGCTATAGCTCATGGAGACTATTTAAAGGAACTAAAAAGGTTATGGAGTAGAAGGTCGTAGGACTGTCAAGTTTATTATTGACTTTTGGAACTTTAGAAGTCCTATAATCTAATCCAATATCCAATATTAGTATCCCATTCCAAAACCGGGCTGTGATGGAAAAGTTAGCACTTCGAAATCACCAACCACTCTGAGGGAGAAAGTCAGGACTTTCTACTCCCGTAAACAAATACAGTCTCAGAAACCCTCTGGGGGCAGTTCTACCTTGTCCTACAGGGCTGCTGTGAGTCAGCGTCTACTCGATGGCAGTGAATGTTGCTTTTTGGAGTTACAGCGTCTTCCCAATGGACAGTTACTGCTCTCTTCAGGAATACTTGAGCTCCTATCATAAATGGCTCACTACTTTCTAAAGACAACTTCCATATATTTAATTTCTAAACTAATAGGTAGTTTTTCTTATTGTGTGTAGCTTATTATTCTTACCCCTAATCCAATCAGGACACATACCCATGTGCTCTTTTCTCTATGTTGAATATAGCTGCCCCCTCACAGGACTCAGGGACAGAAATTGTCAAATAACTGTGGATTTCAGCCCCAAGCCCCCAAAGTGAAGGTTTTAAAGGGATAGATTAAAATTCATAATAAGAAAGAATTTCCTAAATTGAGCTTTTCAGTAGTTGGGGATACCCCACTTTTGGTGTTAATAAAACAGAGTGGTGAGCTAGTTGAGCAGAAGAAGAAAGGTCCGCCCTGGGGAATAGTCATTAATTTCAGATTACTTCTGTCAAGAGTTAAAGTCCTGGAAACCCACAGGAGCAGTTCTACCCTATCCTATAGGGT
>NW_022105855.1:3139211-3143757 GCF_000313985.2 Echinops telfairi
CACTAAGTAACATACTAGGAACATCTTCTTAGGTGACATAATCTGGACTGGGCATTGGTGGATGAAATAGCACTTACATATCTGAAGCATTGTGTTGCATCTTAAGACACCGCCGTGTTTTCTTTTTATGAGGTAAGGCCCAAACTCTTGAAACAAATTAAAAATTTTTGTGTGTGTGCACATGTGTGTATGTATTATAGATCTGTGCATTATCTCTCTCCTTCATATATCATGCCTATAACTCAGGGTCGATGATTTCTAACTTCAGTTTCTTTAAAATGAACCAAGGCCTTAAAATCGCCTAAAAAGTTATTTGAGCACAGATTCGTAGACAAGACAGTTTGCTTTCGCAAAGTCTTGTAGCTCCTTCCCCACAAACAAATCAACAGTAATTTCTAGTATCACATTTTTCCATTGTTGAACTTTAGTTTTCAAAGAAACCACAACTTTCTTTCATTTCTTACTATCCAATTCTTTTACTCAATTTTTAATTAACTTGGATCATTAAAATAACAAGTATAACTGGCAGAAACCAGTCTCAGATGAAAATAAGAATGAGAATGTTTGATATGCATCAGAACTGAAGAGTGGACATGCCCGGGATGTATGAGAGAGCACCCTACGCGAAGTGCCAGCCTGGGTGTGCATGGGCAGCCACCAGTGCATTTTACAGAGGGAATAAGAAGCCTTGGTTAACCGTGGAAGTTAAGAGGAATTTCATTACGAGAAATTCCTACCATAGTGTCAAATGTGCCAAAATATACAGGATAGGGGTTACCAGCAGAGTGTGGCTAGATCAAGCGTACACTTGTGTGAGTTAGAAAAAAAGGCACCCCCTCTAGCTCAGGGTTCACGGCATCCATATATTCTTGAGATGGTCTCCAAAATCAGATGGGATATATTCAAGGTCATATTTTGGCTCTAGTGTACTTGTTTTATGAGCAATTGATGGTCTGTTCTTTAATAGGCTTTAGTCTTTAGTAGACCCCCATTATCTCTTTCCCCCAGGCCAACTGCCATCAAGTCAATTCTGACTAATTGAGACCCTATAGGACTGAATAGAACTGCTCGCTGATGTTTTTGAGGGTATAAATCTTTACAAGAGGGGCTGGTGGAGTCGAACTGCTAACATTGTGGTTAGTAACCCAAGCATAACCCACTACACCACCAGGGCTCCTGGTCTTTTTCCACAGACATAGTCCATTTGATTCTTGTGTGGACAATTTGATTGACATCCATCTATATATAAAACCAAAACCCAAACTCACTACCACCTAGTTGATACTGACTCATAGAGACCCTACTCGACGGGGTAGAAGTGTCCATGTGAGTTTCCAAGACTAACTCTTTACAAGAGTAGAAAGCCCAGTCTTTCTCCCTTGGAGCAACTGGTGGTTTCCAGTGGCAGACTTTGCAGATCATAGCCATAAGTACTATGTCACCAGGCCTCTTTCCATGTATATAGTCACCATTTATATTATTGAATAAGTCGTTGGTCTTGTAAAATTCTATCATGCACTTTCTAGTTTTGAACCTATCACCAAAACCATATTTTCTAGCAACTCTTGGTTCCCAACTTTCACATTGCAATCACCAGCAATTATCAATGTATCCTGAGTGTATGCTAGATCAAGTTCAGATTGTAGAAGTTGGTAGAATGCTTCAGTTTCTTCATTATCTGCTTTAGTGTTTGATGCTTGAATTTGAATCATAGTTACATTGATTGGTCTTCCTTGTAAGCATATGGATAGTATCCTATCACAGACAGCGTTGTACTTCAGGATAGATAGTGAAATGTTCTTTTTGACAAAGAATGTGATACTGTTCCTCTTTGATAAGCAATTCCCAGTATCATAAACCATATGACTGTCCTTTCAAAATGGCCCATATCAGTCTATTCCAGCTCACTGATGCCTAGGATATCAACCTCTATGCATTCCATTTAATTTTAATGACTTGCAAGTTTCCTAAAACCATACATTCCACATCCAGTTACTAATGGATGTTTGCTACTGTTTCTTTGCATTTTGAGTTGTGCCACATCTGCAAATGAAGTTCCTCAAAGCTCTACTTTGAGGAGGCAGCTCTTCCACAGTTGTATTTTGAGTGTCTTCGACGTGAGGGGCTCATCTTCCAGCACTATATCATACAATGTTTTGCTTCTGTTTGTAAGATTTTCACTGGCCATTTGTCAAAGAATTAGATTGCCAGATCTGCCATCCTACCCTGTTCTTAGTGTGGAAGCCATGCTGAAACCTAACTGCTATGGGTGACCATGTTGGTTTTGAAATACTGGTGGGATAGCTTCTAGTATCACAGCAACATGCAGGTCACCACAGTATGACAGCTGACAGCCAAGTGGTGCTTTTTTTATTTTTAAATTTTAATCATTTTATTGGGAGCTCTTACAGATATCACAACATTCCATAGTTCACCAAGTGGTACTTTTATAAAAATATTTTTTAAATATAAGCAACCTTAATATTAAGTAGCTATTTAAAGTAGCTCATTAACTGAGCTTTAAATGTACTTAAAAAAAAAAACTATAGAACTTGACCACTGGAAAGGAATCTTCTCTCAAGGTTTTCTGCACACTAAGCCTGTCCTGATATGCATGTGCCCTGGCGTGGTTATTGCCACCAGTGTGAATGTGACTCTCTTTGTTTTACTGCCTGTGGTCTTTAACGCTATTTCAACTCACGTGACTTCAGTGTTTGGACTGCTCCTTAGGTGCATGTCACACTCTCATATCTCACACAATTCAGTGGCTTCTTGCCAAACACAGAACTTTGTATTTTTCTTTCAGTAACTGCTTTGATCACTTTGTGTTTCTCGAGCAACATGCAAGTCCCTGCTCAGCTTTCTCCTCCCCAAATAAAACTGCATAAGGATCTCTAAAATTTCAAGTTATTGTTTTCAAGTTATTGATTCACTTTTGACTTTGCTATGGTAATTCCTTCTTCCTCCTTTCGGCCAACTGCTGCTTTCCAAGTGTGGTAACCTATGTACAAAGATCAGGTCCTTTGCTCTTTCTCCTCACCTGCCCTTAGCTCTTCACATGTGCTTCTCTCATTTGTCCTTATTACACATGGAATCTTCCTCTTCCTTCCACTTCCGCCCATTAATAATTTCCTATTGAAGTCTCTTGAGTTTCAGTTAGTGAGCCTCTCAATTATCCTGCTGTTAACATCCCCTTTGCCTCTTCCTGCTTTAAGCATAATTTCCTCAGACTGTGTGCTCACTTTCCAAAACCCTTTTCCTTTGCTAAAGAAATTCCACCTTCTGAGGGAAAAGATATGAGAGGGAGGAAGCAATGTGTAGAAAAACATCACCATGTATGAGTTATGTTCAAAAGAAAGAAAGTGCTGTGGACTTACAAGCCACCTTCCTCCGGCTTCACTTCTTTATCTGTAAAAATAATAACAATTTAGTCATTAAAACAAAACTACCCCCTGACGCCTTCTGTGAAACAAGATCACATCTTTCTTAGTAAAGGATGTCTGCTTTGAGCATTGTGCTCATTTAAGGAATTATCTGTGGGAACCTAAATTGACAACGGGAACTCCAAAGGTTGGGTGAGGCGCCTAGCTGACAGGAGGTTTAAGATACCAACCAACCAAGCAGACTCACTGCCATTGAGTCAGTTCCACTCACGGCAGCCCTGTTGGTGGTGGGATAATGTGGGAAGGCTAGGGAGAAGGGTTACACAGCCTGAAGAATGCAGTCAGGGCCACTGAATTGTGCCTGTACAAATTGTTGAAATGGTATATGTTCAACTGTGCCAACTCATCAGAATTAGAAAAAATTAATTACAATATAACTTTTAATAGTTCAAAATTTTAAAAACGTACTTCAAAATTGCAATTAAATTCTAAAATAAATTAGGGTGGTGGGGTGGGATAAGAATCTGTCAATCTAGCAAGGGATATAGGGTCAAAAGGCTGTCAACAGGGTCCAGGCAGGTCATGTAAACAAATTGAAGTGGGTCAGGAGGAAATGTGGGACACTGGGGGACATGTGCAATGGCCAAAGGGCACATGGCTGTTCTGTGCCAATTCAGGCACGGGCTGGCTACCCTGGGAAGTCAGATCTTCTGATTCTTGGAGTGATCAGGAATCTGAATTTGTGAAAATGTGAAATGCCTTTCTTTTATATGTTGACAAAAAAATTCAAATGACGAACTGAAGAAAACACACTCGGAGGGCAAATTGGGACCTGGGCTTCCAGTTTGTAATGTCTAGATGCATTTTGTAAGTTGCTCGCACCATCCTCCATCACCAGTCTGACAGTTTTTCACCCTGTGATGACCTGCACATTGCTAAGATGCTGGAGGGATGCTGTGCTACAGGTGTTTCAAATACAGCAGAGTCACCCTGCTGGGACGCAGAGTTCAGAACTTCCAGGTGACGACAGGCAAGCATAAAAGGCCACCTGATCTACTTTTGAAAGTTAGCCAATTCAAATCTTCTGGATCACAACAGAAGACATTGTGTAATAGAGTGCTAGACCATGAGCCCCTTAGGCTGGAAGACACTCAAAAGGCAGA
>NW_022105855.1:3149380-3163976 GCF_000313985.2 Echinops telfairi
CCCCCACATTACAGGTGAAGACATACGTCACAGGAAAGGGTTGTGCTACAGGTATTACAGTGATGGGAGGAGGTGATCTAGGGACATATGCACTACAGAAGGAGGGATTGGGGGTGTACATGCGGCAAGATAGGCGGTTCCTAGATTTCTGGTAGAAGCTTAACTAGACTTTGGGTCTCTATAGGAACTATTATCAGTTGAGTGTGAACCCGCCCACAGGAACCAAACTGATGGCCTTAGGCTCCAGCATCAGGGAGCAAGCCCACCCCTGTGGTGGGATGAGACAGCAGTCTGGCAACTGATTGCCTTCAGGGGGGGGAATGCCTGAGCATTTGACCTCCCCCCACAGTGTCTATAACAATGGACTTGAGCATATCAATGGTCTTGAATGGCATGCTCTAAAGTAATGCTATCAGTCATTAAGAGCTCATGCTCTCTGTTTCAACTGCAAAGAGCAGCATGGGCCTGTGGATGGTGGGCGTGCAGGTGCTTTCAGAGTATCAGAAGGTGTGCAAGGCTCAAGTAGAAAGAAAATGTTTGGGAATTGATGTTGGCAACATATGTACAAATGTGCTCAATACAGTTGATGGATGGATTATTATAAGAGTTGTAAGAGCCCCTAATAAAATGATTTATGGGGAAAAAAAGAAAGGAAGGAAAGCAGAAAATAATAAAACCAAAAAGAAAAAAGGAGTGCAGATGGGTCTTGCGGAGGGGGAAAGCGGAGGGTTGGAGATCACAGAACTCTCGGTAAGAGGGGTGGGAGAGGCAAGGATGAATGACACAGTATCATATTCATGCTGTTACTAAAACAAAGGACCTACGGACATCTGCTTAAACCCATGGCTGTTAAGTCAATTCCAATTCATAGTGACCCTATAGAACATGTAGAACTATTCCATAGGGTTTCCAAGACTGTACCTTTATCAAAGTGATCTTGCTCTGATAGACTTGTTGGTTGGTTCAGACTACCCAACACATACTTAACCACTGTCTCACCAGGGGCCGTTCAAAGTAGCTTCTCTCACCATATCAAATCAATTCCAACTCATAGAGACCCTAGGAGGTAGGGTAAAACAACCACCGTCGCTCCCCGCCCCCCACCTTTTTTTGTTTGTTTGTTTCCAAGACTGACATTCTTGACAGGAGTGGAAAGAAGTATCTTTCTCCGGAGAAGCAGCTGACACTTTTGAGCTCAGGGCTAACCCAGTAAGCCACTAAGGCTCCTGAAAGTTGAAGAGCGAACACTCATAATTATCTTTGGATACCATGTAGGCACAAGGGTTCTGAGAAACTGCTTTCACAAAAGCCTCTGTCAAAGCGATGAGCCTAGGTAGCCCTGAGGTCACACTGTTACTCCGGTTCCTCGGCGCTGGCCATTGGTGCGGGGATTTACACCTCACCCAGCTGGGCCTATCCCGGGACAGATGTGGAGTGGGCTCTCTGAGAGCTTGCCTCCACTGCGCGGAGTCATGTGCCATCATGCCTGAGGTCAGCTTATGACCTAGAAAAGCTATGTGCAGGCCCACATGCAGGGGAGTAGGAAGTTTGAATACGCGAAAGCAGCTGCTCTGCAGACCTGAGAATGGGCAGATCGGGCCTAGTGGATAGGAGTTAGGGGCGATCCAAAAGCACTGGCCACTGCCTGGGAGAAAGATGGGGCTTTCTACTCCCGAGGCCAGTTGCGGTCTGGGAAACTCACAGGGGCAATTCTACCCCATCCTTTAGGGGCGCTATGAGTCAGTATTGACTCGAGTTTTGAAACATTAAGAACACTGCAAACTCTTAAGACACCTTTAGTTTGAGGACATTTATCGTATGAGACTTAAGGAGTATATGCTGCCCAGGCCACATAGATTACTGATCCCCATCCACAGCGTTGACAAGCCTGGGCTGAGTAGTGTTTTTCAGGAGTTCTTTGTGTCTTTAGGGAGCCTTGGTGCTGCTCACCCCAAGGTCAGCCATTTAAGACCACCAGCAGCTCGGAGAGAGAAAGCGGAGGCTTTCTACTCCTGTAAAGAGTTACAGTCTCGAAACCCACAGGGGTGGTTCCAACCCGGTCCTGCCAGGCTGCTAGGCATTGGAAAGGATTCGATGGCAGTGAGTTCTGTCTGTGCTTATAAAGCCCTAGTGGTGCAACAGGTAAGTTGTGATTGCTAACCAAAATGTTGGTGCTTCCAGTCAATCCAGCAGTTTGAGTTTACCCAGCAATTGATTTGTTTATTTTGTTTTCTTTTGGAGTGGGGCGGTGCGGGGCGGAGGTAGGGGGGAGTTGTGGTACAGCCCTTCAATGCTCAGCTGCTAATCGTAAAGGATGGTCATTTGAACCTACCAGCTGCTTCACTGGAGAAAGGCTGGTGAAAGTACAGCCTAGAAAACCCAGTGGGGGTGATTCTTCTCTATCACAAAGGTTCCCCGAGAATCCAAGTCAACTGTACGGTACCTCACATCACCAGTGTGACGTTAATGACAAACCTCTTCTTAACTTTCTGAGCAGAGCGCGTTCCTGTGCCTTTCAGTCAAGGGAAGTTGGTAATGACATATTCAATGACTAAGTCGATTAAAAGGAAAACCTCAAGTCCACTTCTGCCCAGAGGAAAATGGTTATTAAACCTCCTACAACTAGAACCATGTCTTCATGTCTCCAGTTTTTAAAAGTCCTAGATTTGATGGTATTCGGAGTAATCTCATTTCCTAGAGAGCAATTCCCTGGTGAGTTAAATTGATGGGATCAGATTTTGGGTTACTTGTCAGCACAAAATTGCTTCACAAAGTTTCTGCCACCACAGGCCAAGTTAACCAAAAGTTAGATGTTACCCTGTTTAGAATCTTTTTTTCTTTTTTTGTGGAGAAGGGAAGGTAGGGATCTAGAAGGAGGATTAAAAACTTTAATAATAATTAATACAAGACTATCGCAGAACGTTTTAATAATACAAATAAGTAAAAGGAAGTAAATGTAAAAATCACTTACAATTTTACTATCTACATATCTTCTGGCAGTTCTGGGACACAGTTCTAACAATTATCAAAATATAGTTGCATCAAAAAACCAAACCCATTGTTATCAAGTTGATTCTGACTCATCGTGACCCTGTAGGACAGAGTAGAACTGCCACATCCTCGGGTTTTTGAGGCTGTAAATCTCCCTGGCAACAGATCGCCACATCGTTCTTGCTCAGTTCGTATCACTTGCTCTTTTGGTTAGCCATCAGTGCTTAACCACAGCACTACTGCTACAGGACTCTAATCACCTCCCTATTCTGAATTATCTTTAAAAAAATTCATGTTTTCAGTTTTTTATTTTTAACTTTTTCTTGTGAATTAGGTGCACGCTTACAGAGCAGACCACCAGTTTTCCATACAGCACTTCGTACACATTTTCTTTCGCCTCATCCATGGCCGTCCCGGCCGTGCACCCCCCTGGTCCCACTTCCTCCCTGCCTTTCTTGTTTCTGACATTCCTTCCTTCCTCCCCTCTGAACTTCATGCTCGAATAAATACAGTTCTTAGGATTTTATTTTGATGGTTGAAATGTTTTTCTTCTAATAACAGATTTTTACTGCCTGTCTTTGTGGTCTTAAAAAGCTGATCATTCTAACATGGCAGAGAGTGATCTGATGGATGATTCAGGGCCATGGTCTTGGCAGCGTCCAGTCAGTCTCTATCTGATCAGTAAATCTGTTCTGTTTTATGATTCGAGGCTTTGTTCCACATTTTCTCCTACTGTATTTAGGATCTTCTAGGGTGTCTCCCCTCCCCATCCCATCCCAGATGGCAGTTATTGTTGTTGTTGTGTTTTATTTGTGGTGGGTAAGTTGGTGTGTTTACTTAATTATTTGGGGGAGCTGCTAGTGGGAGCCAGGCACTATCTCGTTCTGTCTAGGTCTCATGGCCATGGAAGTTGATGTTTGAGGTTTGTGTGGTCCTTCAGTCTATTGGACTAAATGCTTCCATATGTTTTTCAATTTTTACCATTCTTCTTTTGTTTGCACAGGTAGAAATCAATAGTTGTACCTTAGATGGCAACTCACAAACTTTTAAGACCTTAGTCAGGTCTCGCCAAAGTAGGGCATAGACCACTGTTTTTGTGAACTATATGATGCCAATGGACCTTGGTGGCCCCCAAGACTATCACTCTGCATTACTGGTTGCAATTCTTCATGTGTTCACACATAATATGGTTCAAATGTTTCACTAAAGACAAGAATCTGACTCATGGCAAAGTACTTTTGGAATCTTTATTCTGTTGACAAACAATTACATTTACTTTATTTAGTTCCTATGTTCTCTAGAAGATGAAAAGGAATCATTATCTAATTGAGATATACTGCATGGCTTAGAGCTAAGGAGATTTAAATCTTGTTTCTAGTTCTTTGTAGGTCCACAACAGTTTTTTATCAGCGTTAATGGGAACATACACATTTCTTCTCAGCTGTTCTCTTGTGTTCAAGTGCCAGAAGTTCCACAGGGTCAGCTTGGCCACTCCACAGTCCTGCGCCCTCACCCCACCCCACTTTGTTCTTTCCTTACTTATGAGCTTTCTGTGGGCTCGCGTCTGCTCACTTTCCAAGATGCGACTTTTCATTTTTCTACCCTCAGGGCTAACATAGCAGCAGTTGTCTTTGTTCCTCTTGTCATTTTTCCTTGTTAGATTTAACTGACCCTCGCTTGGTTATTTACCGTATTTTTAAAATGAGTCACCCTGAACTCTGTTACCTGCTCCTCACACCAATGATTTTTTTTTTCGTTTTATTGAAATAGTAACTGTGAATACACAAAATAGGAATATAACTGTCTTTAAAAAGACAGCACCGTGTCTTTGCTTTCTTTCACATGTATGATCTCACATTGGCCAGATTGATTTCTGTGTCCCACTAATAAAGAGGATGCAGTCAGTCTATTAAATTTCCTAAAGTCTGATTATTCTCCACTACATGTTTTATATTTTCTCAGGGTTTTCCCCCCGGCCCCCTCCCATCATTCCCAAATTTTTAGAGGGGCCATTTTAGGAGAACTTCTTGAGTTAACTTTTCTTGATTGGCTTCTACAAATTTATGTTCCCATCCTGCTAATCCTTATCATCTCTCCTAACCTGGGAAGGCTCACACTTTACTCATTATGTGTATTTAGCTATACTTTGTTTAAAGTCAATCACAGTCTTAGCAGCTGGGGCAGGTGGACCAGGGGAGAATCCTTTACTCATCATTCACTGAACTAGCCTTTGTGGGGTCTCTACTGTGTGCCAGACTCTGCACACCTGTGGCTAGAACAGACACCCTCTGCTCTCAAGAAGTCATGATCTAGTGCGGAGTAGGTACTTCATCAGATACAGCCTCTAATGCGGTGGGGCTGAGTGGCAGACAGCGTTAGAAGGAAAAAGATCGTCTGGGCAATGGCAGAAGGAGTGGACTTGAGGGGCTAGAAGAGACGGCCGAGGGAAAGGGCTGCTGGAAAGAGGAACGCGCTGGTGCAAAGGCACGGAGGCATGAGGGAGGGCATTTGGAGGAGCCGGAGGACTTGTCGTTGGTGACGGCGTGTCCGCCCCTGGAGTGGAGAATGCAGTGGAGAGCTGGGGAGATGAAACCAGATCAGGAAAGGCTTGGATGCCATGCTGGTGAGCTTGCACTTTAATGTGAAGACGCTGAAGAGCACGGACGAATGTATGCCGACATGGAAATGATTAGATGTGTGACTTGTGAGGCGTATTCTCGCGTGGATTCTGCGCTCTGGTGGCATAGGGCTGCTGCGAGTCGGAATGGACTTGACAGCGTGAGTTCGGGTGTGGCTTGCATTCTGGCTAGGGGGACACTGGCGTGTTCAGAGGGCCATTTTCTCACATGTGTTGGGCTGTTTCTCCCACAGGCTGAGCCTTCCCTCTAGTAAAGGCCCGGCTGGCTGATCAAGGCCTCCACGACACTTGGGCATTTACCTCTTTTTCTCTTTTCTTCCTTCCTTATTCACTTAAGAAACTCCTAAACTGTTCCAGGTTCATGGGCATTCTTAAAAAAGCACATTTCAGTGAGAAGTTTTCCAGTTTTGGTGGGTATCTTGTTGTTGTTGTTGTTACCCATCATGGCCACTTTAGGATAACTTATGCCACACAGTTCCTTTCATAGACTCTCACAGCTCCTTTCCCTTCTCTACCTGTAATTATTTCACACTGCCTATTACCGTCTTCAAAGGAAATGGGAAAATTGAAATGGAAGTAAATTGATTTTATTATTGACTTGTGGCTCTAAAGTTTGTTAGCAGTATGTAAAAGCTACAAGTGACTTTAATGTTTTCCATAATGTTTTGTAAACTGTAGGATATGACCCATGCATAGGTCTTAAAATTAATTTAATGGGTCACAACTTGCATTAAACAAACTAACAACAAAGAGAGAGACAGACAGAGAGAGAGATGCTACATAATTTAATAGACTAGAAAATATGAAAGTGCACGGACTATCCCACCCAAACCTATCATCTTGCTATTGAATCAGTTCCAACTCAGCAACTTTGGAAGCCAGAGTAGAAAGGCTCCCTCAGTTTTCCTGTCAATCTGTACAGGAGCAGACGGCTTCCTTTTTCTCCCAAGGAGCAGCTGGTGGGTTTGAACCACCAACCTTTCAGTTAGCAGCCCAGTGATTATGCCATTGCACCACCAAAGCTCCTCCCCGAATATATGAAGGGTCAGTAATGTTTTGTGAAACTTTGGTTTCAGCTATAAGCATAGGTGCTTGTGAATACATATTTAATTATATGCCTTACTATGGGTTACAGTAAGACGTGTTTTCCTACTTAAACAAGTCGAAAAGCACTAACCAACTTCCCCCCATACAGTAAAAATGGTGACCGAGAACCAGAGAAAGTGACTCTCCAGCTTCATGAAATGAGTGGCAGATGCACGATTTGAACTTAAGCCTCCTATCTGCCTGATGTTCCCTGGGTGGGGTGTCAGGGGTAAGGGGGAATCCTGAACAATTGCCTAATAAGGACTGGCGGTTATGTGTTTCATTTGTTTATGTTATTTTATTTTTATTACTTATATTACTGTAAAAGATAATGAAATGTTCATGTTGACTTGTTATATTTGTAGCTATGAGAAAGCACAACCTATTTGTTTTCTTTGCATAATAGATGACGCCTGTTTACTGTCAATTTGTATCTTTGTTTTTTAATGTTTTGGTGGGTATTTTTCATATTTATATTTATACTTAATTTTATGACTAAAGATAATCTATATTGTATGGAGGGCACTGAGCCTCTATTAAGGATGACAGAAAAAGCTAAAAGTAGATAGTAGTGATGTCACCAAATTGAAATGACAAGTGTTTTGTTCTATAGATTTGTACCACACACATACACACAAAGACAATCTAATTATTTTGGTTTGTGAGCACAATGGTTGCATACTTACGTTGGCCCTTCCTTTCATACTCTGCAACCATGCTGAAAAGTGAGCACCTCAGCGTGCTCAGCCATTCCTCAGAGATGAGGCTTCTGCTCCTGGAAACAATTACAGTCTTGGAAACTCACAGGGGAGGTTCTTCTCTGTCCTGTGGGGTCGCTGTGTGGCTGAATTGCCTTGGGGTCAGTGAAAAATGGAGAAGAGGCATTGTGGTTGAAAATGGGGGACTGTCTGAGGAATTCCTGAGGCCCCTCTATGGCTCTGGTCTGTTGGTCTTATCCTGGTAATCAGCCTGGTTGGCTGTTCTCTCCTTTCTTCCAGGAAAGAACATGGTTCTTATTTCTTCTACAATGGAACTTGGAACTTCAGGCAGGCATGTAGCCACAGCAAAGGACACTGGTTTGTGACCCCAGAGGCCTGGGCTTTCTTGTCACCTGTGTTACTGTATGAATTTCAGCAGATCTCACCCATAAGATTTTTTCCACCAGAAACCCAAGAAAGTGAGTTTTGACTGCTTATAAGCTGCTGCAATCAATGAATGCTTCTTAACCATTTGGGAAGGAACCTGATGGTGGAATAGTTAAGCTCTTGGTTGCTGTGTTAGTCTGGGTAGACTAGAAAAATAAATTCATGAACACTCATATGTGTATTAGAAAGAGCTTTATATACAAGGGCAATTGAATATTGAGAAAACATCCCAGCCCAGTCCAGATCAAGTCTGTAAGTTTGATATTAGCCCATATGTCCAAAACAAAACTATAAAGTCCTCTTCAGACTCACAAAACACATGAAATGATGCCGAATCCAAAGTCTTGTAGATCCAGTGGCAGTAGAAGCATCTCTGCTGGCAGGGGTCTCCATGTGGCTCGTAGTCCGTAATGCCTCACAGGGAGTGAACTTGTTTCCTGCCTCCAGCAAGCTATTGATCTCCTTAGGGCCTCCAAATGAGGTCATCAAGCTAAACTCCACCCCTTCACTCTTAATACTCTCAAATGGACAACAGATTATGTAACTACAACAATTGCTAATCAAAAGATCAGTGGTTCAAACCCAAAACTCACACTGTGGAAGAAAAGACCTCTGTGGGTGCTCTGCCCCTGAAAACATTTTAGCCTAGGAAACCCTATCAGGCAGTTCCAATCTGAGCACACAACAACCATTTGTGAATTATGGATTCCTTTTGAGATCTGATAGAACCACTGCCTAAGAAATTGCACGCGGGCATATGGAGACACATCCTTACGCATCATATTTAGGGTCCCTGGTTTTTTTTGAAACCTGTTTATATATGCACATATTTTAACATTTTGTTTTAAATAGCTTCCTGTTCATTAATTTCTTTGAACTTCCTAAGGAATTTCTGGTTTTGCTTCCTTCCTGTTGGCTTGGTAAGGATATCCTCTATAGGCCAAAGATACCTAGAGCTGGAAGAAATGTGGGGGAGTCAAACCATCCCTATCATCTGCTTACTTTCAGGACATCTCATTTGGCCGTTCAGCAATTCGACAGTGTTGCTCTTCAGACCCTGTTGTGGACAATACCACTTTAAAACCCATTTCTCATATAAGCAAACAAACTAAATCTATTGCTGTCTACTTAATTCTGACAGAAAGTGAACTGTATAGGATAGAGTAGAAGTGCCCCCTTGGGCTTTCAGGGCTGTAATCTTTATGGAAGCAGATTGCCAAAGCTTCCTTCTGTAGAACACCTGGCGGTTTGAAATGCCAATGTTTTGGTTAACTGTTGAGTATTTAATTACAGTACCACCAAGACTCTTCATTTCCCATCTAACCAAACTCACTGCCATCGAGTTAATTCTGAGTCATAGCAACCTTGGTGAGGTAATGGTTATGAATTAGGCTGCTAACCACAAGGTTGGCAATTCAAAACCACCAGCCACGCTGAGGTAGAAAGAAGAGGCATTCTACTCCCATGAAGAGGTACAGTCTTGGAAACTGCAGAGCAGTTGTGCCCTGTTGTCTGGGCTCACTGTGAGTTATTCTCCTTTAAGAGTCCTTTATTCACTCATTCTATAAACATGTTTTAGCATCTTGTCAGGTTAAAGTCTATGCTGAGGATAAAAGGGCGAACAAGATAAAGATGTGCATGTCATCCCAACACAAAGAAGGGGAAAGGGGATGGGGAGGGAGAAAAGGAAAGAAAAAAAAAAGGGAGTTGATGGCCTCGGGCACTAATCCACCCCGGGGGAGGATATTGTTCATGTCTCCACAGAAATGGGAGTGTGAGTGCAGACCCCCAATGGCATGCCAAACCTGAGGGCATCGTAACCACCTGGAGTAACGCTGAACAGAGAGGTCCACAGGCCGGCCCCACTCACAGCCAAATTGATCCCCTCTCTGGAAGTGTGTGCTACGGAAGACAACACTAAACCTGTAGATTGGGGAGAGGGGCCGTCCTGCCATGCCCACATGGAAGCAAACCAAGGAGAAAGAGAGTGAGGGACCAGACCTCAGACTGGCACACCAAGCCCTGAGGATGAGGGCCCTGCATGGGTGCTAAGGCACAGAGAGGGCAGTAAGGCCCACAACATCTCTAGGCATGATGCCCCCTCGCTGGAGCATACTGTGACGGGACAATACTGGGGACACATGGTGGGGAGTGAGCCCGGTCTGACACACACACACCCCGCCCCCCAGTGGGCGAGCCAAGAAGGCAACATAACAGATTAGCAATGAGAGCAAAGCCAAGCCACAAAGCCCTGAGGAGCCCCTAAAATAGATGTCAGGCTAGTAGGGGCAGTTCCTGGGACATCCCCCAATCCCTCCATGAACTGTGGGGAGATAGTCATAAGGGTCAGCACACAGACCTGGAATTATGTATGCTTTTTCATCTTTTTGCTTTCCCCCCCTCTTTTTCTTCGATCTTTTGTTTTGTCTCCATTATTCTTGTTTTGCCTGTCTATATAAGATAGGCATGGGAGGCATGCCCGAGGAGATAGCAATGGGATCAACGGTTCCTGAGGGACCTTGGGGGCAGAGGAGACTGGGGAAGGGAGTGGTGAGCAAACAATGCCATAGACAAGGAAACAACTAGAGAATTAAAATCAACAGCAAGGGGGATATCGAGATCCTGGAGGTGTTGGAGCAACAGCAATCTAGCTGAGAGGAATTAGTAAGAGGCAGAAGAAGAGGGAGTGTGATGGTAGGGCAGGAGGAAGGTAAAAGGAAACAGAGGAAATAACTAAGAAGCAAAGCTATGGATAGAGGTATAAACATAGGTGTGCACTTATGTAAATATATTAATTCATAAAAATAGAGATATTGGCCTTGATACCTATATTTATATGGCAATACATTGAGGAAGTGGACGGACATTGGGCCTCTGCTCAAGCCCTCCCTCAACGCAAGAACACTTTGTTCTAGCAACCTGGCATTCTGCGATGCTTACCTTCCCGATATGATTGCTGAAGACAAAGTGGGTGGATAAGCAAATGTGGTGAAGAAGGCTGATGGTATCCAGTTATCAAAAGATATAGTGTCTGGAGTCTTAAAGGCTTGAAGTTAAACAAGCAGCCATCTAGCAGAGAAGCAACAAGCCCACATGGAAGAAGCACACCAGCTTGTGTGATCATGAGGTGTCAATGGAATCAGCTAACAGGCATCAGAAGACCCAAAACAAAAGAGCATATTGTTGAGAATGAGGGGGGTTGGAGCAGAGACCCAAAACCCACCTGTAGACAATAAGACATCCCCTCACAGAAAGGTCACAAGGAAGGGATGAGTCAACCAGGGCGCAGTATAGCACTGATGAAACACACAATATTTCTCTGGTTCTTTGAGGCCTCCTCCCCGTCCCACTATCATGACTCCAGTACTGCTTTTCAGTTCTGGCTATACTGGAGCATGTACACTGATACAGTTAAGAGTTCAGGACACATGGAATCCAGGTCAGATAAACCCCTCAGGAACAGAAATGGGAATAGCGATACCAGGGGGGAGGAGGGGAAGAAGGGGGAGCCAATCACAATGATCAATAACACACACACACACACACACACCAACAGGGGGACAAACAACAGAAACCGTGGGGGAAAGGAGACAGGGTTGGTTTAAGATATGAAAATAATCATTAGTTATAATTTATCAAAGGTTCACGAGGGTCGGGGGGAGGGAGGGATAAAAGCTGTACCAAGGGCTCAAATAGAAAGCAAATATTCTGGAAATGACAATGGCAACATATCTACAAATGTGCTTGATACAATTGATGTATGGATTGTTTTAAGAGCTGTAAGAGCCCCCAATAAAATGATCTTTTACAAAAACAACAAAGAAAGATAGAAAGCTAGATTCCAGTTGGAAGACAAGAGAAAAAAGAAACTATCAAGGAAATTAATAAATTATGTCAAGGTGCTATAAATACTACCAGACTAAAACAGGGAGATGAGGAAGAGAATTTTAAGGAGGAAAGATTTTTTTTTAATTTAAAGGTCATTTTATTGGGGGCTTTCCCACCTTCCCCCTACCCTCCTGGTATCGCTACTCCCATTCCTGTTCCTGGATTCTGTGTGCATGAGCTGCTATCTCTTATCTGTACCTGTGTACATGCTCCAGTCTAGCCTGCAGCGAAAGGCAGGACTAGGGTCATGATAGTGGGGGGTGAGGAAGCCTCAAAGAACCATAGGAAGATTGTGTGTTTAATCGGTGCTATACTGCGTCCTGGTTGACTCATCCTTTCCTTGTGACACTTCTGTGAGAGGATGTCTATTGTCTACAGATGGGTTTGGGGTCTCTGCTCCAACCCACCTCATTCTCAACAACATGTTTTTTTTTGTTTGTTCGTTTGCCTGTTTTGGGTCTTCTGGTGCCTGTTACCTGATCCTGGCAACACCTCATGATCTCACAGGCTGGTGTGCTTCTTCTATGTTGGTCTGTTGCTCCTCTGCTGGATGGCTGCTTGTTTAACTTCAAGCCTTTAAGACCTCAGATGCTATATCTTTTGATAGCCGGGCACCATCTGCTTTCTTCACATTTGTTTGTGCACCCATTTTATCTTCAGTGACTGTGCCAGGAGGGTGAGCATCACAAAATGCCAGGTTGTTAGAACAAAGTGTTCTTGCGTTGAGGGAGGGCTTGAGCAGAGGCCCAAAGTCCGTCCACTTCCTCAGTGTATTGGCATATACCTCTATTTTTATGAATTAATGTATTTACATACATACACACCTATTGTGTTAGTCCAGGTTGACTATGGAAACAAATCCAGAGACACTCATATGTGTATAAGAGAGAGCTTTATATCAAGAAGCAATTATGCATCAATAAAATATCCCCGCCCAGTGTAGATGAAGTCCATGAGTTCAATATTAGCCTGTAAGTCTATGAATTCCTCTTGAGATTCACACAACACATGCAATGATACCAAATTCAGAAAGATCACAGACCAATGGGTGGAAAGTGTAGTGGATCCATGGTAGTGGAAGCATCTCATACTGGGCGGGGTCTCCACGTGGCTTCTCTAGCTCCAGGAATCTAGCATAGCTCCCTGTGTCTTGTCAGCAGGAAAATGAGGCAGAGTCTGTTGTCTCCAAGGAGGAACACAGGAATTCCCAGAATCCTCAGGAGAAGGGCATATCCACATGGAGGCCTCACTGGCTAAGGCCTGATGGACAGGCTAGACTCCACCCCTTTGCAAATTGATAGGAGATTATGTAACTGCCACACCTATGTGTATGCCTCTATCCATAGCTTTTCTTCCTAGATCTTTCCTCTGTTTCCTTTTACCTTCCTTGTGCCCCTCCATCACGCTCACCTATTTCTGCCTCTTAGTAATTCCTGTCAGCTAGATTGCTGTTGCTCCAACGCCACCACGATCGCTGTGTCCTCATTGTTGACTTTAATTCCCTGGTTGCTTCTCTGTCTATGGTATTGCTTGCTCAGAGGGAAAGATTCTGTGTATACCATGGTCCGGAAAATGTCTCTGAAAAAGGAATTCTTAAGCTGTACCTGAAAGGTAAGGATGAGCTTGCTAAGCAAAAGAGGAAGAAAATCTCACCCTTTCAGCCAGAGAGACTAATACATGCCAGGTTCCTAAGGTAGGAAAGGAGAGGGTTGGGGTTTAGGCAACGAATGAAGAAACTGACTGGGAGTTGGCAGGGGAGAAAGAAAATGGTGCAAGATGGAGTTGGCCAGATAGCGGGGTTGCATCTCATAGGGCACTGCAGGACGTAGTAAAGGGTGTGGACTTAATTCCAAATGGTAATACCGTCAGAGCAGCACACTATATCATGGAATAATATACTATAGTATGGACTTTGAAGTCAGGTGATTGGAGTTGACAGCTCAGTTATGAGCCTCTTCTTGTACACTGCGTCAGATCATCTGACCTTGTCCAGCTCAGAGATATAGGCCTATTCTCCTTCAGGTGCCAGTGTGCTAGCCAGAACAGCCTGAGTTCTGGTAGACTTCGTGTGGACCAACAGGTGAGGACCTTGCTTTGTGCCTACACTGTGTACCTGTTGCCTCTTATTCAGCTGTTTTCTGATTGGTACTATAACATATGTACTTGTGGGCACCAGTGCATGGGAACAGTTGCCTTATAAGACAAATCTCTTGAGATGGGAGAGAATCAGCAAATAAATAACTTCTTCCCTTCCTTCACCAGATGAAATATCTTCAGATCCATTCATTCAGACAGCTTTCAGAGACGGTCAAACAAGATAAATCAATCAGTCGTCTATTTGCTACCTTGCACACAGAGGCCATTGTCTTGATCATGTACCACTTAGTGTTGGCTGACCCTCCTTTCTGGTCTCAGGCCTTCTGCCCCCACCACACCCCCTTTCCCCAACATATGCTTTCCTGGGATTGTGCTTCAAAATGAAGTGTTAGTATATATCCGTTGACTGTAAGCTCTGCTTTCTGGGAAACTCTGGGTAAGACAGGCCCATTGAACAAGTTAGCTCTCAGTGCCTCAATATTCTTATCTGAGGAATAGAATTTAGGATGCCAGTGTCTGCCTCATGGGGTTGAAGACAAATGCTTTTGATAGAGTCCCTGGCACATAATATGTGCCATGTGTGCTGGCTATTATTATAATTTTCTCTAAGAACAGTCAAAAGCTCTTAAAGGATTTTTTAAAAGAGTATATTATGCTCTGGTTGACACTATTTATTTTAAACTTTTAAAAAATTATTTTATTGGGGGTTTGTACAATTCTTATCACAGTCCATACATACATCCATTTTGTC
>NW_022105855.1:3165025-3172484 GCF_000313985.2 Echinops telfairi
GCGAGACTTTGTCTCACATACTTTGGACATGTTATTAGGAGAGACCAGTCCCTGGAAAAGGATATCATGCTTGGTAAAGTAGAAGGTCTTAAGGAAATGGGACTGACACAGCAGCTGCAACAATGGGCTCAAAGATAACAACGATTGTGAGGACAGCGCAGGATTGAGTAGTCCTTTAATCTGTTGCACACAGTGGGACCACTATGAGTTGGGACTGACTCCAAGGCAACTAACAACACGTAACTCTAGGGCTCAGTCAAAAATTGATTAGAGGGAGACAAGAAGAAAAGCAGAGACACATTTAGGGGCTGATGCAGTAGTGAAGAGAAGAGATTTCAGTGAACCTAGAAGAGTTTGAACAGCAGAAACCATGAGAAATGGGCAGACCCCAGGAGCACTTTGGAGGTAGAATGTAGAGAACTTAAAAGTAGATTTAATGAGAGAGTGCACACAAAGGAAGATCAGCTGAAAAGTAAATAACTCTTCCTGTCACATGGCCAGCATGCTGTACATCAAGTCCTTTTTCTTAACACGTTTCCAGATTACACTATAATTGTGTACCTTTATGCACATGATCTCATTCAATTCCCCCAATTTTTTATTCCAATTTGTTTTTAGAGAAATCCAAATCTAAAAGACTCGGAGTCACA
Organism: Echinops telfairi; assembly: GCF_000313985.2. NCBI lineage: Eukaryota > Metazoa > Chordata > Mammalia > Afrosoricida > Tenrecidae > Echinops > Echinops telfairi. The sequence goes on from NW_022105855.1 coordinate 3,165,676, forward strand.
AGACACGAAATCATAGAAAAAGCAGGTGATTTTCTAAGTCACACAGCGGTGAGATTCAAACCCAGGTTTTCTTCTGACTAGGAATCACATGCTATATCCTACCAATCTGGTTCCAAATGGGGTCAGTTGCCTACCGATTCTCTGAGTATGATGTATCAATAGCCTGTGCTGACTTCCCTTATCCAGCCAAGCTCAGGAATCATGATCCAAGTGATCAGGTTTGTTTCCGTGCTGAACTGTGCATACCCAGCAAAACGGGGCTGGTTGAAGGCTGTGCCTTAAAGAAAAACCTGGACCAGCTCATCAAAAAACGGATGTTCCCACTGTAGCCCGTCAGGAAAAGTATGGATTATCAACCCAGGCTGTAAAAGACCAAAGACTCTGTGTGGCTCACTTTATGTGGAAGTACATAGAAGCAGGTACTTAACTAAGTTCTGGTAAAGCCATCAAGCAAATGATTGTCACACAAAACCAAACTCACTGTCATCAAGTCGATTCTGATCCAGAGTGACCCTATTGCCTAAAATGTACCTTAGCCTTCCTAAGAGAATATTTTCCTCTTACTCATTCTCAATTCCAAGAAAGGAAGTCTTCTAAGGACTGTCCAAATCGTTAGGCAAATGGCTGCTGACAACCTACTAGGTGAAAGGCACAAGACTATTTTTTCCCTTCCCATTCATCCAAAGGCAAACAGCTAGCTTTTCTGGGTTTCTTTGTAAACCTCCCCTCGTTGCTCTTAGCCATGTATCCCTATTCTTCTCTGCCATCTTCGCTAGCCCACTTCCACTTCATGCAAATCCATTAGGGTTAGCAGTCTACTCCTTTTCCTCCCCTGATGGCTTCTCACTATAGACCACACAGAGTTCCAAACCCATCTCTTTGTGCTCTCTCTGAGGGTGCATATTGAAAGGCTGGTGACTCAGGGAAGAGAGAGGAGCTCCATTCATGATTTGAACCAGAGAAAGAAAGTAGATGTTATCAGATACCCTATTTTAATGACCTACAAATAACGTGACTCAAACTGGTTCAAGCCTGCATACTTCACAGGGGAGGAGATGCAAACACACGCTGACTTTGGCTTGCCACCTATAATTATACCCACGCCGTGGCCTGCATTTTGATTGTCTTTTAGGAAGAAAGCAAGAGGAGAAAGTAGAAAGAAAGGAGAGTGGGCTGGGGTGGAGGGAGCCAAATGACAATTTGGCTTTTTTTTTTTTTTAATGGGATAGACTCAGACCATTTCCTTACATAATTTATTTTAAATTGGAACTTCTTACAGAGGCACTCCATGGGAATGGCAGAATAGAAAACGATGGGATTATGAAGACTTCCATAATCAGTGCTGCGCGGATCTCATCGGAAACACTTATTCCAGCCCTGACTTAGAATTTGAAGTGATTAGATTTGAAGTGATAGAGGAGAGATGATCGCGTTTGCCCATTTCTATGGGTCACGTCGAGATCGAGTCCACATTCATCTGATGAAAGCTTGGGAGGTGTAGAGTGCTCCATTACTACTAACAGAAGGAGCCCGCATGGCACAGTGATGAAGGGATCAGCCACTAACCAGAAGGTTGGTGGGTGAAGTCGACCAGACCCTCCGTGGGAGAAAGATATGTCCATCGGCTTCCATGAAGATTGGAGCTCTGGAAACTCCATGGGCCAGTTCTTCTCTGTCCTGTAGGGTCACTATGAGTGAGGATTGACTCAGTGACGATGAGTGACTAATGGTTACACAGGAAGGTTCCTGTCCTCAAGGAAATTCAGAACCTACAAGGAATCAAAGACCCATGGAAAGCATTCGAATAGAAATCAAAGTGGGTTCTCAAGTAGGTAGTGGTTTAACGTGCTGTGGAAGGTAAGAATTAGAGTTTGCGGTTGCTTGAGAGACTTGAGGTTTTTCCAAGAAGATGACATTTCAAGATCGGCAGGATTTGTATTCCTGAGGAGTGTGAGCAGATAGTCTAGGTGGAGAGAAATGACAAGCACATGGGCTAGGAAGTTCTGGAAATGTTTGGCAGTAGGTGAAGTGGTCATGTTTGGTTGAAGGATAGAGGAATTGGGAGAAATGAAGTGGAAAAGAAAGCAACTACCAAATCACAGGCTAGGATTGAGGCTATTTGAACAACTTGATTTCTATTCTTCAAGTCCAGGAGAACCACAGAAAGTGGGATTCTGTACCTAGTAAAATTTCAAACACTTGTAAAATTGATCTGAATATGACAGTAGCATTGGGAGAGAGGTGGTCTCTCTTCCCCAAAGGGGTCATGTTTGGAGGGGTGTGTGTGTGACAATGTCCTCCACTGACAAAGACAGGGATTGGGGGTAACATGATTAATCTTATTCCAGACATTTTTGTAAAGGTGGTAGCCAGCTAACTCCATGACATCTTGTGAAATGCTTTTAGGAATTGGGATCTTGAGTTAATCTTAGCAGAGTTTCCTTTGTCATTGTAGACATGGTTATCCTTAGCAAACACGTTGGCATCCACCGAGCTGTGAACGGTTTAGGCGAACTGAAAGATGGGTATGTGCATCAGTCAGCTGCGCCTTGGAAGAGAGAGAACCCTGGCAGTCTACTTCCGAAACGGCAGCCGGAGAAGATCGTATGGAGCACAGTGCCACACCACAATGGCACACATGCACGGGATCCCCAAGAGTCAAGGTCCATTTGCATGTAGATGTGATGACAGCTAATTGGATATGATTGCTTAGAGAGAGAGCAGGCAGAAGAAGAAGGTTGAAGACCGAACCTAGAGAACTTACATCATGGGAATGATTTGCTTTCAGGGTTAAAATGTGACCGGCACAGTAGCCAGAACAAGGGGCTGAAGCACATGCAAGTGGTGTAGGCTTTGTTGGCTAAGTATGTTCGCTGTGATTCAGCGGCATCGGACACCACCACCATCACATAGCAATGTCCAAGGGAAGGACATGCACAAAAGTTGAAAAAAAGCCACTGTGTTTTCATAGGTCCTTTTTATCTCCTTTCTCAAATCAACTGTAATCTCTGGAGTAGCCATTATCATCACTGAGCTTTGATGAGGCACCAAGGGATTTATAAAAGAAACAGGAAACACAGATCTTTGCTGAAGTGAAGAAAACTTGTAAATTCTCACAAGCAAGGTCAGGTGAGGTGCTAGTGGTCCGTTTTCCATCTTTGGTATAAAGTGTCAAAAGTTGCAATAAGGCAATACAGAGAAAAACTGAATATGGTATCCTATGGAAACACTTGCTTATTTGCCTGTTTTTTTGTTTTTTTTTCTTTTTTAACATTTTATTAGGGGCTCATACAACTGTTATCCCAATCCATACACACATCAATTGTGTAAAGCGCATTTGTACATCGTTTCTCAAAACATTTTCTCTCCGTTGAAACCCCCGACATTAGGTCCTCATTTTTTTGCCTGTTTTAATAGAAGAGTATAAATGAAAAATGGGGCACAAACCCTAATGAATAAATGGTCCCACGATCTCAGACATTGGTTATCCCTCCTGGCCCAGGATAATGCTGCCCTTAAAAATAGCAGATAATAATTGGATGCAATTATTAATAAATATTTCTACTGGTTTTTTAAATAGCAGATAACAATTTTAATTATTTCATTCATTATCTTACATCCTTGTCAATTCAGACACCAATAATTTTGTTTTGTTTTACTCGTATTGTCCTATTTTTTTCAAGTTGACTCTGGAGTGAATGCCAATAGCTTACATTGTTCTTGGGTGGAGCACTATATAAGAAGTTATGAGACAACAATTTTCGACATTACCAGTACGATCACCCCTCCCCGCTCTGCCGTTTTAATCTACATGCATTCTCTTCTGCTGTTAGAGGAATGGCCATACTAGTTTTACCACCTTAAATAAATCCTGCAAATTCTGTTTTCCATTGCCTGAACTGATAAAATGAGAATGGCAACACTTTATTGACTACACACATTCTTTCTTGAAGATCCTGTGATAAGAAATTGGAGTCTAGGTTGGGAGGAAATAGGGAGCTAATAACAATGAGCACACAATTGAAGGAAAACGTTCTAAAAGTGATTGTGGTGATGATAGGACAACACTTTTTTATTGTGATTGAACTAATGATTTGAGTGATGTGCCAATAAAACTGTTGGAGACAAATAAACAAAAATGCTTCTATAGGATTCAGTAACTATGATCATTTGCCCGTTTGAGACATGTGCTATACCGCTAATGGACTGGCTCCTGCCCTCAAAGGGTCAACAGGTTTCTGGGGAAGCAGGAAAAGGACAATGACACCTCAACAGTGAGGTCGTCTAGTGGAGGCAAATGACTCAGACTCACTGCCCAGCTCAAAGCGATGTGACAGGACAGAGGAGAACTGCCCCTGTGGCTTTCTGCGATGGTCAGTCTTTTCAGGGGTAGGAAGCCTCACTTTGCTCCAGAGGAACAACAGGTAGTTTCAAACCACTGACTTTGCAGTTAGGGGCTCAATGCATAGCCCACTGTATCACCAGGGCTCCAAAGAGGTACATATATAGGGCCATATGTAAGGGTCTACAATAAAAATCTTAGCCTCAGTTCAGTGGAGCTGGGAAACTTTCCCAAGGGAGATAACATTTGAGTTGAGCCTGTAATGAATTTCATGCCAGAAAGGGAATGGAATTCCAGGCACAGAGAACAACGCATATTAAAAAAACACACCAAGTTTTGAGAAACAACTGAATGTCATCCATATTGCTAGGATGTAAGGAACGAGGCATGAAATGGTGATGATTTGAAGCTAGTCAGATCTGAATCTGGCTTGAATTTCAAGCATTTCCCTCCCAATGCACTGCTGTAGCTATTTTTTGTATTGTGTTAGGCAAAATTTTACCTGTTGAGCAAGTAATCCAAGAAGTGGACTGTTTGAAGAAGAATGTGGCATCAGGATTGAAGGAGGGCTCATTAAAAACCTGCAATATGCAGATGTCTTTGCTTGCTAAAACACATCAAAATCAAATTCACTGTCATTGACGTGATTCTGACGCACAGTGACCCTCTAGAACAGGGTAGAATTGCCTCTGTGGGCTTCGGCGACTAGCTTTTGGGGAGTTGATGATGTTAGGTGCTGTTGAGTTGGCTCTGAGCCATAGCAATTCTGTGCACCACAGAATGTAATGCTGCACGGTCCTGCGCCATCCTCACAGTTGTTCCTATACTTGAGCCCCTGGATGCCGCCACTGGGTCAGTCCATCTCATTGAGGGCCTTCCTCTTTTTTGCTGCCCATCCACTTTATCAAACATGATGTTCCTCTCCAGGGACTGGTCTCTCCTGACAATACATCCAAAGTATTTAAGACAAAGTCTTGCCATCCTTGCCTCTATGGAGCACTCTGGCCTTACCATTTGTCCTTTTATCAGTCCGTAGTACTTTCAATATTCTCCAGTGCCACAATTCAAATGCATCTATTCTTCTATGGGAAGTATTCTTTTTAAGGAGTAGAAAGCCTAATCTTTCTCCTGAAGAGTAGCTAGTGGTTTTGAACTACTGGCTTTGCAGCAGTAGCCCAATGTGTAACTACTGTACCACCAGGGAGCCTCATTTATGAGACTCAAAGGCCACTGCCTTAAGTATTAATTACACCTCTTCATCAAGAACAAAAAAAAAAATCTTTACAACTGACCCAATAAGCAACATCAGGACAAAGAGAGAAAATTCTGAAGTTGTCAAGGATTTTTTTTTTAACTCAAATACACAATACTCATCGGAATAGCCATCAAGAAAGCAAAGGACTTTTTGCTTTGGGCAAATCTGCTGCAAAAGAGCTCTTCAGAGTATTAAAAGCAAATATGGCACCTTGAAGCTGAACGTGAGGTGAGGGTATTTTAAATGGCCTCATATGCATAGGAAAACTGGACAACGAATAAGGAAGACCAAAGTATAATCAATGCATTTGAATTATGATGTTGGTGGAGAATACTGAGTGCACTGCTAGAAGCACAAGCAAATTTGTCTTGAAAGAAGTTCAACTAGAATGCTCATAGAAGGCGGGACAGAGAGACTTCCTCTAATGTCCTTTGGTTATGTTATCAGGAGGGCTCTGATCTTGGAGAAGGGCAGCATGCTTGGTAAAGTAGAGGATCAGTACGAAAAGGGAAGACCCTCAGTGAGATGGATTGACACATGATTGGGCTCAAGCTTAGCGAAGACTGTGAGGATGGTGCGGGCCGGGCAGGGTTTCATTCTGTTGTACATCGGGTTGCTATGAGTCAGGACCAACGAGTAAACGTACCAACAAACAACAGCTAACAAGGGTGAAGGGCATGATATGAGACGCTGGGCTAATGATGAAATTGCATGATTCTGGACAATAGCTAGGGGAGACTTCAAACCAGAGTTAGAGAGAATGAAACTAAAACTGTAGCTATAGTCCAGGAAAGACTTAATATAGGTCTGTAAAGGTAGCAGTCATGGGAAAAGAGGTGAGGTGAAATTTAAGAGACATATTAAGAAGATGGAATCAACCCGTAACTTACTGAATGAGGCATAAGAAAAGGAAGACCCCAGGTTCACTTTCGACTTTCTGGCTTGGGAAAATAGGTGGACGAGGGCAGCATTCCCCGAGACAGGGAAGTACAGGAACAGAAGCAGCTTTGCAGAGAAATTGAAGTTTTGGATCTTTTATCTTGCTCTTGTTTTATGGATGCAATATCATCTTGAATATTTCTGAAAGTACTAATGTAAATTTTGTTTACTTGTTTCTTTTTGTTTTCTTTTACTCTCTGCATTATCTCTTTTTCTTTCAGGGTGGGATTTTAAAAGAATTTTGTGGAAGAGAGAGTAGATCACATCCTGGTC
>NW_022105855.1:3174336-3187550 GCF_000313985.2 Echinops telfairi
ATTCCAATTCACAGTGACCCTACAGAACAGAGAAGAACTGTCCCTGTGGGTTTGCTGTAACTCTTCATGGGAGTAGAAAGCATTATCTTTCTCCAGCAGAGCACCTAGTGGTATTGAGCTGCTGACCTGGGGATTAACAGCCGAAAGTGTAACTCACCAGGGCTCTCAGTTTAGGCCAATGGACAGGCCCAAAGTGAGCTGTCTCCACAGGAGAAATCTGATTTAGGATGAGCAGTCAGGATGCTGACCATTGAATGACAATATGTCTAAATGCTAGAAAGAAGAGAGTTAATCTCAGGAGTGCTACCATTCAAACTAGATGCTTCAGGTTTTTCTAGTGAATTCTATCTTTTTAAGGGAGAAGTCACCAATTACACACACACACACCTAGTCTGGCATTGAATAGTCGGCAAGGAGGCAGAAAGGGGGCAAGAGAAGAGGCGTTGACTTTCTTTAGCCCCTAGACTCACTCCTGCTTTGGTGGAAGTCTGCAAGCTCAGAGGGTTGACTGTAGGCAGGCCAACCCTCTCGTTGGCTGCAGTCCCGTTCTCCTGGTGTCCAGGCTGTAGCGTCCTCTTTGATCACCACTTGCCCCTCTTCATCCATTGTTTCTTCCAGAATTTTGCTAGAAATCTACTTCTCTAATATCTCATTTCCCGTCCTCTCTGTTAAGTTGAGGGATCCATGCCTTTTTATTTACTATGACTTTAATGAGGCTTTGGGAGAAAAAGAAAAATGCTTAGGTTCAGTTTACCGGCTTAAGCCCGAAGCGCCTGAATTTGTGTGAGGGCAGGTTATGTTAAAGATAGCTATGGCATCTCTAGGTGAGATCACCAATTGGCTATAAGCACCAGCTTGGAATTCATGAAACAAATCTACATTTCAGAGAAAGAGCTTGAGTGGCTAAGAGAGCATGTGGAGGGATGGGGGGATGGGTTTGCCTAGGGAGAACCAGGAATGAAAAGAGCCTGATTAAGCCTGATGCTGTGGACCATCAACATTAATGTGGGTTTTTTTTAGGTTATTATTTATTTGATGTTAGAGGGACTCATGATAGCTTAAGGCTCTCCCATTGTTGATAGAAAGGACTGCGACGGGTTCTTTAAAGTCAGGGCAACTGCGCTGAGGAGACAGTAGAGGTGTAGGGAGGAGGAAAATAATTAGGCGTAACAGTGGAGCAGGGTGGGGACAGGCGCTCCTCAGACGAGAGAGAATCAAGGGTGTCAGCAATCCTAGATGATGCTATCGAACGTCTTTGGACGCGGGCCCATTCTTAGGAGTCTGCTCCATGATCTGCTCCCCTTTACTTCTGAGAGTGTGACTCTGGCTCAAGTACCACGGTTCAGTGAGAGAGGTTTCGACTGTCACCACAGTCAGTAGACGTTTAGGAAGGCCTTAAATTGTGCAAGACACTGGATGAAGTTCCTTAACTCTCCTGGACATGGTGTGTCAATGCTGACTCATCATGACCCTACAGGACAGGGTCGTGGTTTCTGAGACTGCAACATTTTGCAGGAATAGAAAGCCTCGGCTTTCTCTCCTGTCGTGTGGGCTGGTGGTTTAGAACAGCTGACCTCGTAGTTTGCAGCCCAACCCTTAACTACTACACCACCAGGGCAACATCACGCTCCTCAAAAACCTCACAAATCCGCACCAACTGCCCCTCCTGCCCCAATTGAGTGGAATATCACTATGGAATGCCATTATTTTACTAGTCAAAATCTTCGCTTTGATAGAGTCTGGCCAGCCCTCATTCGAATATGTAGAGACAGATGGTGTTGTTTTGGTGTTAATGGGGTTATTTGGCATACTAGGTGAAGCAAAGAATGAGACCATTTTAATATTTCTCCAGAGTGCTAGGAAAGGTATCACCCATAATCTAAGACAGACAGTGTTCATGTAGCACAGTGGCATCTCAGTACATACCAGTTTGTATTCTTTATATTCTTTCACCTTGTTTTTATTAGCAAGCTTTATTAAAAACACATGCCACTGCAAAATAGTACATGTCAATGATTGCTCATGAAATAATAGGCTTTTAAAGAGCGAAAACACTTTTAAGAAAACTCCAAAACACTTAACACAAGTACAGTCCACAAACAAGTCACTGGCTTAAAGACAAGAGAACCGAGAACAACAGTCCACTGAGGGAAACTGCTCTACAAACACCAACATCCAAACCTAGACACATTTCTTTAAAACTTAACTTTTGTGTCTCTAAACTCAAGGTTGGCTTTTTAAATCTAATTTTTGGTCTTTTGATATGTTAAGATTGCTGAAAGGATAGCAAAGGCACAGGGGTTTGCTCACTGAAAGGTCGGTAGTTGAACCCACCAGCTGCTCCCTGGGAGACCGAGGGGATATTAGACTCTGGTAAAGATTTACAGCCTCCGAAACCACAGAGGAATTTCTACTTCGTCCTACAGGGTCGGAGTGACTCGATGGTTTAAACGAGATCACAACATTAAAAAATGTGAAGGGGGTTTTATTTATTTTTCTTTGTTTGCAACGTGTTTAATGAAGTAGAGAATAAGGATGTAGGATAGCACAGGGATGAGTAGAAAAGAGTTGATCTAGTGTGGGGCTTTATTATTATCACTCAACCTAATATACAATCAAAATGACCATAGTAGTGATGGGATAAGAAGGGGAGAATACAGTCCGGGTGTTTTAAATGATTACGACTTTCTAGTTAAGGCAGATTTTAAAAATGTCTTTATTCATTCCATCAACAAGTAGTTTATAGCATGTGTGTGTCTATCACCACCATGTGCGGGGTGGACAAGATGTCTCTTTCTTCTTGATAGGACTTTCATGAATAACTAAATGAGATACCCCGAAAGAAAAGTTCAGTGCCAAGGACTGGAAATGAACCTCCTGAAGGTGGCCTTTCAGCCATATTTTGCTCCAGTTATGTAGTGCTGCCACCTGGTGGGAAATCTTTGGTCTTTTTTTTTTCTCCCCAATTTAAAAACTACATGCCAGGAGAAACTAGAATTTCCTAGAAAGGACACAGGTCTCCACGGTTCTCAATTCCATTTTTGGATGCTGGACCGTGCAGTTGTCTTTGATGAATACAGCTTTTCCTCTCTCTTCACTCAGCCCCATACTGGCACCAACCCTAACTCTTCCAGGATTACAAGCTCCTCTTGCCGCTTGCTGAGTCACCCTCCTAGTGTGCCCTGGGGAATTGCCTCACTTTCACCCCTCCCACAGAGTTTTGCTCCTGAGATTCTGTTTTAAAAAGGTCTGGGCCTTCTGCCAGGACACTGGTGGTGTGTGCCTGGGTGTCTGAACACAGGCAGAAAGAGCCCAAAGACCCTTGGCATGAGCACTTCTGCCCGGTTTTGCCCTTCCTCTCAGTGTATGTTGTGGGTCGGAGTAGATTACCTACCTCTCCCTTGGTAGTCTGGATCCAGGCCTGGGCTTCTTCAGAGTGCTGAGTAGGGGATTAAGCATTAAGTAGGTCACTTGTTTTGCATCATCAGTTTCTGAAATGAGTTGAGTGCCTCCTGAGATGGTTTCATCCCTTCAGAGGGGCCCCACTGTACCAGGTCTACAACCAGCGCAGTTGCATAGCTTCAAGCCAAGGACCTCCCACCAACGCATGGCTAATGTTTTGCCCAGAAAAGTTTCAACTGTGGATGACATGGGTTGGACCCAAAGTCTCGAGACTGCTTTCTCCCACTGCTGGTCATTATATCAGAAATTGTACTAGATTTAAACAAGTAAGAATAGGGCGTGGTTGGTAGAGTAGGAAAGATGCTTTCTAAAAATGCAATGCTTACTTTTAGGCTTCTGTCGCTGTTGTTAGTTGCTGTTGGGTCAGCTTCAAAGCACAGCTGCCCCATGTTCAAAAGAACGAGGGGGGGTGCTTGTCCTGTAGTAGCTTCTTGATTCCAGCTAGGCTTAAGTCTATTGTTAAGTGTCGTGGATGTTCAGTGCCTCGCCACAACCTACAGGGCTCGTCTTTAGTACTTCATCAGGCATTCCACGGGGTTTTCCCTAGTCATCTTTGGAAACAGATCATCACATCTTCCTTCCTACTTTGTCTTACTCTGAAAGTCCATCATCGGTCACCCTGTTGGTGTTTAAAATACTAGTGGCTAAGGAGCCCTGGTGGCTTAGTGCAGTGGTTCTCAAACTTCCAAATGCCACGACCCTTTCATACAGTTACTCATGTGGTGGTGACCCCCGAACCATAACATTATTTTTATTGCTACTTCATCACTGTCACTTTGCTACTGTTATGAATCGGGTGACCTCTGGGAAAGGGCCGTTTGACCCCCCAAAGGGACCGCTGGCCTAGTGGCCTACAAGTTGGGCTGCTAACCCAAGGTCAAGCTCACCAGCCCATCTGCAGGAGGAAGATGTACAGACTTGGAGTTCCACAGGGACAGTCCTACTCTGCCTTGAGGGTTGTATGAGTCGGAATCGACTCCATGTCTCTGCGGAGTAGCTCCTAACGTCATAGCAACATGCAGGCCATCCCAGAAGGCCAGGATGACAAATGGGTGGTGATCATGCTTTTGATTCTAAGTTAAGTAACATAGTAAAGGATATATCAAGTGTGCACACACATTTTATTGATTTACATCTTGTAGTTCACTTACCGCACATCTCCCAGAGGCACCTTTGTAGGAACCCCAGGCATTTGGTCCTTCTTTTTCTTTTCTTTTCTTTTACATTTTATTAGGGGCTCATACAACTGTTATCCAAATCCATACACACATCAATTGTGTAAAGTGCATTTGTACATCGTTTCTCAAAACATTTTCTCTCCACTTAAACCCCCGACATTAGGTCCCCATTTTTCCTCTCCCTCCCCGCTCCCCCCTCCCTCATGAGCCCTTGATAGTTTATAAATGGGTATTTTGTCATATCTTGCCCTGTCCGACGTCTCCCTTCACCCACTTTTTGGTTGTCTGTCCCCTAGGGAGGAGGTCACACACAGTTCCATGTAATCGGTTCCCTCTTTCCTACCCATTCTCCCTTTACCCTCCCTGTTTTGCCACTCACACCACTGGTCCTATAGGGCTCATCCGTCCTGGATTCCCTTCTTTTTCTCTGAAGCTTGAGGAACATTTCCTAAGCTCAGTGATGTGCACTGAACCCAGAGAAAAGAGTGCAGTGGACACAAATTAAGTGCATTAATTGGTGAATCCGATTTATGACCCATATTCTATTTTTCCCAACAGTTTGACTAGCATATAATTTACACATCATATAATTCAATAGTTTAATCCATCAAGAAGAGTTGTACAATCATCACCACAATTAGTTACACAAAAACATATTCTGAGATCTTGTACTCAAGCTCCCCATTTCCCTCCAAGCTTCCCTGCCAGTCCACCAAGGGACCATTGATCCAGTTACCGCATCTCTATAGATTTACCTATCCTGTATTTCACATACAGCAAATTTAAATGGATCATAAAGAAGATCAAGAGATAGATTGCTAAATTTTAACCTAACCGAATCTGTAAGAATGTACTTTCCAAGGGAGACATCAGACAGTGTAAGATATAACAAAATAATAATTTATAAGTTATCAAGGGTTCATGAGGGAGGGAGGAAGGGGGGGAAAGAGGAGGCAGGGGCTTATGTGGAGAGCAAATGTTTTGAGAATGATGAGGGTAACAAATGTACAAATGTGCTTTATATAATTGATGTATGTATGGATTGTGATAAGAGTTGTATGAGCCTCCAATAAAATGATTTAAAAAAACAAGAAAACAAACAAACAAAAAAGAATGTACTTCCCAATTCATTCTGCATGTTAGCAAAGCTATTCACATTCCTGGTCCATGGTCAAAGGAGATTCCCCAGGGGTGAATCCACGTGTATTTCCCCTTCAAAAGTAAAAAAGAAAAGAAAAGAAACAGCTTTAAAATGGGTCAAAAGGGAGATCAAATGATAGGATATTATAGTGTAGCCTAACTACATCTGTTATAGTCATCTTTACAATGCTCTCTATCTGATAACAGTTTGAATCCCTGAACTATGATCTGAGGGGATTCACCAGAGGCTAAAGCTCTGTGTGGACCCTGCAAATGGATCTTGAGTTCCCCAGTCACCCATAACCTTCTGCAAACTAGGTGTTCAGCTCTGATGCCATTCCCTTCTTTGGATTTGGATTATATTATCTACAATCCTTGAATCACACAGGCTGGTGTGCTTCTTCCATGTGGACTTAGTTCACGCCCCTTGTTCTATTTCGTGGTTCTTGTTCTTTATTCTTTTAATTTCACAAATTCTTCCATGATCTCCCTTCACTATCACCCCTCTTCTGAGGTTCAAACTGGCAGGGCATTTTGTTAGGGTTACCAGCAGCTAAGAGCCCTTATTAAGCAGCATTCAAACACACCTACAATTATTCTTGGACAAAGTCCAGCCCTGCCTGTTCTTCGCTCTTCCTTTTTCCATTTCTCAGGAAAAAGGTAGTTTTCAATAGGATGGTCAACTGTGGAACTTGATATGGGCTCCAGATCCTCCTATAGGGCTCCCCAGCCATTAGACCAGTGGTTCTCAGAAGTCATGCTCTCCAGTATCTTCTCAAGGGCAGAAGGCGACAGTAAGGAGACAGAGGGAAGCAGCGAAAGGTGGAGTAGTGCTCGCTTCGGCAGCACATATACTAAAATTGGAGAAAGGTGGAGTAAGAAACTTGGTCAGGAAGATCTGGTATGTGAATGTGAGGAGTGTGGGAAAGAAGAGGAGAGATGGTGCATGTGATTGTTCGAGGCTGAAGAGAGCGGAGGATAGAGAAACTTGCAGGTTAAGCAGTTTCAGTAGGGTATACCTGAATCCACTGAGTTAGTTCTAACTCATCCAACCAGCCAGCCCACCAACCAACTGTTCAACGCACTGCCATCAAGTCCATGCCAACTCATAGGGGCTCTATAGGACAAGGTAGAACTCCCCCTGTGAGTTTCTGAGACTGTCACTGTTAACAGGAGTAGAAAGCCCCCCACCTCTCCCTTGGAGAGACTGGTGGCTTCGAACTGCTGACCTTGCAGATTGCAGCCCAACCCATAACCACTACACCACCAGGGACCCTGTCTAACTCATAACAGCTCTCTATAGGATTTCTGAGCTTGTAAGTCTTTACAGGAACAGACAGCCTCATCTTTCTCCTGAGGAGCGGCTGCTGGGCCTGACTTCAGACCTTTCAGTAAGTAGTTGAATGCCTAACCCATAGCACCACCAGGGTTCCTTGTTAGTGGAGAAAGGAGGTATCAACTACCACTCAGATAAATGAGCCTTTCAAAACAGACTTCGGTAAAGATCAAATCTCAATCTTGGGTTTTGTGAAGGATAATTTGAAGACTCCGCTCACCTCCTCTCCATTTCACTTAGTTGACCACAGGTCCAGAAGTAAGAGAAAAAAGGCAGAAGAAAAATGTAAGTCTAATTTTCAAAATAATATTACTTTTTTACCAGAGATGTCTTTGAAGTATCACCATAGCTAATGAGGCTTTTTCTTTTTTTGATCAATTTTTCTTTTCATATTTTAAGTTAATTGCATAAAAAATGGACAAAATTGGAATATATTTCCATCATGAAACAGATAAATAAGAAATAATTGTCTTTCCTGCTTCCAACACCATCCACTAAGGAACTAATGATAGCAGTCTGATGTGTCTATGTCTTTATACTAACACATATAAGGACACCCCCACTTTTTAAAAACCAAAAATGAGATAATATGCCTTTTTCATTTAATAATATGTAAAAACACATTAATATTTCTATAATATTTTGGGGTATGGATATATTGAAATTTTTCCTTATTTCTGGTAGAACTTTAAGCTATTTCCAGTTTTTAGCCACTATATGTAATATAAACAGAAAACTTTATATACAGCTTTTGGGTACTAATTCATTTACTTGAAATGATAAATTCTTTTTTTTTTTTTAATAAATAATTTTTATTGGGAGCTCTTGCAGTTCTTATAACAATCAGTTGTATCCCGTGCATTTGTACATGTGTTGCTGTGTTAGTCTGGGTTGACTAGAGAAACAAATCCAGAGACACTCATATGTGTGTAATAGAGAACTTTTTATCAAAGAGCATCCCAGCCCAGTCCAGATCAAGTCCATAAGTCTGATAATAGCCCATATGTCTGACAGTAGTCTATAAATTCCTCTTCAGACTCATGCAACACAAACAATAATATTGAATACAGGCAGATAACAGGCCAGTGGGTGGAAAATCTTGTGGACCCAGTGGCAGTGGGAGGATCTCAGCACTGGCGTGGGTCTCCACGTGGCTCCTCCAACTTAAGACTCTAGCTTCATCAGTGTAGCTTCATGTGGCTTGTCAGCAGGAAGACGAAGTGGAGTGAGCGTGTCTGGCCTCCAGTGAGCTAGTTATCTCTGTCATGCCTCCAAATGAGGTCATCAAGCTGTGACTTGATTGACAGGCTAGACTCCACTCCTTCCTCAAGTCGACAGTAGATTATGTAACTGCCACAGTAGCCATCATCATTTTCGAAGTATTTTCTTTGTAGTTGAGCCCTTTTTATCGATTCCTCTTTTACACCCCCTACCCAAGCCTCCCACCCCCCTGAACCCTTGATACATTATAAATTATTATTATTTTCATATCTTACACCATTCGCTGTCTCCCTTCACCCATGTTTCTGTTGTTTGTCCCCTATTGGTGGGGTATATGTCGATCATTGCGACCAGTTCCCCCTTTGTTCCCTCACCTTCCTCCTGCCCTCATGGTATCACTACTCTCATTATTGTTTTTGAGGGGGTCATCTGTCCTGGATTCTGTGTGTTGGGAATTCTTATCTGTACCAGTGTACATGCTCCAGTCTAGCCGGATTTGTAAGGTAGAACTGGGGTCATGATAGTGGGGGGAAGTAGGCATTGAAGAACTAGAGGAATGTTGTGTTTCATTGGTGCTATACTGCATCCTGGCTGACTTGTTCCTCCCTTGTGACCCTTCTGTGAGGGAATGTCTAATTGCTCACAGATGGGTTTGGGGTCTCCACTCCAACCCCACTTGTTTGCATTGATATGATTGTTTTGGGTCTTCTGATGCCTGATACCTTCTCCCATCAATACCCCGTGATCACACAGGCCGGTGTGCTTCTCCATATAGGCTTTGTTGCTTGCCTGCTAGATGGCTGCTTATTTAACTTCAAGCATTTAAGATCCCAGATGCTAAATCTTTTAATAGCCAGGCACCATCAGCTTTTTCCACCACATTTGTTTATGTACATATTTTGTCTTCAGTGATTGTGCGGGAAGGTGAGCATCACAGAATGCCGGGTTATTAAAACAAAGTTTTCTTATGTTGAGGGAAGA
This sequence comes from Echinops telfairi, assembly GCF_000313985.2. Taxonomy (NCBI): domain Eukaryota; kingdom Metazoa; phylum Chordata; class Mammalia; order Afrosoricida; family Tenrecidae; genus Echinops; species Echinops telfairi. The sequence continues at coordinate 3,183,655 of NW_022105855.1, forward strand.
CTTGAGTAGAGACCCAATGTCCATCTGCTACTTTAATACTTAATGTATAAACATATGTACATAGACTTATATCCCTATCATTATATATTAATGTATTTACATATGTACATACCTATATTTGTAGGTCTATAATTGTCTTTTGCCTCCTAGTTCTTTCCTCTATTTCCTTTTACTTTCCACTTGTCCCACTATCATGTTTGGCTTTCATTCAGCTCTCAGTAATTCCTCTTGGCTACATTGCACTCGGTCAAACCCCACCAGGCATTCTACGCCTTCCTCGCCATTGCTTTTAGAATTCTTGTTCCCTTGTCCCTGGGTTTATTGGCTCCCACCATCCATTTCCCCCACCTCCTCATCTCCCATGTCTCCCCAGAACTTCCTGCCCTGTTGTTTTCTCCTTGGGATTGTTTATCCTGCCTATCTTATATGGATAGACATGAGGAAAAAAAGAAAAGAAAAAAGTCTATAAATAGTTCCAGTCTGTCTGTTGACCTTTATGAATATTTTCCCATCAGGTATGGTGAGGTGCCAAGTCCTGCCCACTGATTCCGAAGTCTACTTTTGGGATTCCTCAGAGACGTCATTGCTTTGCTCCCCTTGCTGCTCTGGTGCGCTGCCTTTGTGCTTTGCCCAGTGTGGGGGCTCAGCCTGGGCACAATTCCTGCACTGTGTCTCCAGTGCTGTCCTCTGTAGCACTGTGGGTCAGTGAGGGGGCTTCCGTCTTGTGGTGGAGCCGACCTGGCAGTCCGCTGTGCCTTGCTGCTCTGAGCAGGAATGTTGTCCTCGAGGCTTGGTGGGCCAGGATGTGGTTCTCCCTCTCTCTCTTTCCGCTCTTAGTTCGCTCCCATGTGGTCTGGGCAGACCCGCCAGTCTCCCGGGCTGTATCTTCAGTGCTGTCCTACAGTGCATTCTTCTGGGGAAGGGGTCGACGAAGTTGGGATTGGGGCTGGTCCAACAGAAATTTCTGTTAGTTCACTGCTTTGAAATGATAAATTCTTAAAATTAGGTTTGTATGCAACCATTGTGGAAAGTGATATGTTGCAACCTCAAACAACTGGGAATGGAAATTCCACACAATCCAGCAATACCTCTGTTGAGTATATACCTAAGAGACCTAGGACACTGATCAGACATATGCGGACTCATGTTAATGGAAGCGTTGGTCACGACAGCAAGACAAATGGATAAAAAACAAACAACTTTGGTACATATACACATACACTCAAAAACCAAAAACGAAACTCCAATCTCACTGCCATCGAGTCCATGCTGACTTATATCGAGCCCCTGTGGGCTTCTGAGATGGTAACTGTTTCCAGGAGTAAAAAGTCCAGTCTTTCTCCCTCGGAGTTGCTGGTGGTTTCGAAATGTTGACCGTGGGATCACAGCCCAACTGGTAGGCAGTGTACTGCCAGGGCTCCTGGTACGTGCACACAACTTTGGTATCCAAACACAATGGAATACTGTGTATCACTAAAATAAGAATGGTGAAACCACGAAGCACCGCATGATGTGAATGACCTGGAGGTCATTGTGCTGGGTGAAGTTAGTCAAGCACAAAAGGACAAATATTGTATGAGACCACTACAACAAGGATAAAAACCATGAAAAAGGTTGCATACTAAAGGGAGCAGACTTCGGAGGTTATTAAGACAGGGCAGGGGAGGGCAAGGAGCTACAGCGTTGTCAAGTGTCGCCTTGGGTGAAAGGAAGGATGGAGGCCCACAAGAAGGAGGAGAAAAATCAGGTGTGTGGAGGTGGGGGTGGGGGGATAGGTTGGACAGAATGGGGAGGAGGTGGTGAGTGGTTTGAACTGTTGAATGAAGAAATGATGGCCTGAAATGTAAACCCCACCACTCAATTCACAATTAAAATAAATAAAGATTTTAATAAGAGGGAAAGGTGATATCAAAGGCGAGAGGTAAGCTAATGGAGGGGTTGAGCAGAAGTTTAAACTGATGATCTGAAATGTAAATTCCTTACCTAATTCACAGTAAAAATTGTTTAAAAATAAATTGTAACAAATGTGTTTTCCATTGTCAAAGGGTCTGTGTGTGTCATTCCAGCAGTTGTCTCCCCAATGCTTGCAGCAATTCATCCTCCCACAGCGGTGTCCGCCAGGCTGCTCCCCACCCCTTCTCCAGCCACCGCTGTGCATTTTTCTCAGTCTGGTGAACCAAATCCTGACAGTTTCCATATTGCCCTTTGGAGTGAAGTTGGTATAGTTGGTTAAATGTGGGTTTGAGTGCACCAGCCACTCCTTAGGAGAAAGACGAGGCTTTCTGCTCCTTGGGAACTCAGAGGGGGCCGTTCTACACTGCCCTACAGGAGCTCCATGAGTCAGAATCAGTTCCTTAATGTCAGTGGATTTGGTGGGGGAAGGGCACGGTGGGGTGGGAAGGAGAGAGCAGTGGTGGGATCGCACAAGTTCGGCAGAATCGATTCCTAATTTTTTGTTGAGTTGGGCAAACTGATTGTTAAAATGGCACTTGTAATCAGCCACCTAATGCGACAGTCTCAAGTTTACATTCTCGACTCCCTTTTTAACATTCATCTGCACAACAGTGTATGCTCAGAGCCTGCAATTGTGTCGTTCATTCCATCCATAGGTATAAAAAATTAGATGGAATTAGGTTTGTAGTATTTACCTTTTTCATAAAACTTGTTATATGTTTGTTGAAATACCATTTTTTTAATTCCCTGTGTTTGTTGCTTCAGTAAACAAACATATAATTTGGAGAGAAAAATTGTCAAATAATCAGAGATTGACACACTGTCATTCCTTTCTACTTTGTGTTATGCCCCAAATTCCCACGACATATTATGAGGGAATTATGTAATTCCTGAAAGTGTTCAAAGAGCTAAAAATATTGTCAGAACAATTGCTGTAAGTTCAGCAGAAACAAAGGTTTTTTTTTTTTTTCCAATGATGAACATAGTACTTTTAGAGAAGAAGCCACCTTTTCCTAATATATCAAGCACAATCACTGTTGTCTAATTGGCTTACCTCTAAGGAAATGGGATCCTCCTCCTACAGTGAAAAGATGGTTAAGGAGAAATTACACAGCCATTGATGCTTGGATAAAAGTGAAGAATATTGCAAGAAAGGACGCCAATCAAGAAGCAATGAAATTGAATATCTTCATTAACTTATGGGGAACTTTAATGTCTTTTTCAGTCAATTTTATTCGTATTGTTTGTCTATTCCCCCCCCCCGACCCTTTAGGTTTTTTGCCCCCAGCCTGTTTTAAAAAAAATCAATTTGTAGAAACTTTCCACTTATCACTGACATTATAGCCGAGGGTTTTCTTTTTAATATTTTAGAAATTGTTTCTGAGGTTCTTGTCTTGGTTAAGATGTTTCCTCAGTCCTAATGTTACACATGTATTTTATCATGTCTTGTTTTACATGCAGTTACTTAATCTAGCTATAGTTGTTTTTTTAAGATGTGAAGCTGGGGAATTTTTTCCCCAGACCAATAGTAAATTATGCTGTTACCCTTCATTAAATAATATCCTAAAATAATATCCTAAACTCTTTACTTTTCCAATGAAACAAAATGCCACAGTTAGGCAATTAGAAATGTCTTTGGATTATCCATAGGAATAATTTTAAAAAGTTAAATCATTTTATTGGGGACTCGTACAACTCTTATCACAATCTACACATACATCCACTGTGTCAAGCACTTTTGTACATTTGTTACCCTCATCATTCTCAAAACATTTGCTTTCTGTTGAGCGCTTGGTATCAGCTCATTTTTCCCCCTCCCTCCCCATTCCCTTCTCCCCAATGAACCCTTGATAATTTATAAATTATTATTATTTTGTCATATCTTACTCTGTCCGATGTCTCCATTCACTCACTTCGCTGCTGTCCATCCCCCAGGGAGGAGG
>NW_022105855.1:3188297-3212387 GCF_000313985.2 Echinops telfairi
GTTGTCTTCAGCAATTGTGCAGGAAGATGAGCATCTCAGACTGCCGAATTGTTAGAACAACGTGTTCTTGTGTTGAGGAAGTATTTGAGTAGGGGCCCACTGTCCATCTGTTTCCATGGGAATAATTTGTGTAGGCTTTCTAACATTCATTTTAAAAACGTAGGACAATTATGTTTTTTTTTGGGGGGGTCTCTAAATTGTCTCCAAATTAGGTACCCCTAATTGTTTCCAAATTAGGTAGGCCAAATTAAATGTTTGGTTAAGTAGTAGGTATATGTTTTTAAACTTTAGAAATGTATATACCCACCTGTTGATAACAATTCTACCTCAGAATTTGTCCAACCGAAATAACCAGAACACTGACAAGTGTTCGCGTAGGTAGGGAGTATCACTTTTCATTGTCACAAAGCACTTATGGAAGAGAAATGGATGCTTTTTATTTCTCAATAACTGCAACCTGAGTCCTGGTGCCCTAAGGGTTAAGTACTCTGCTGCTAAACTGAAAAAGCTGGCTGTTCGAACCCCCCGACAGCCACTCTGTGCCAGAAAGACGAAGCAACGTGCTCCCATAAAGAGTATATATAGTCAAGAAACCCCATGGGGCGGGTCTACTTTGTCACGTGGGGTCTCTGAGTCAGAAACTCCTCAATGGCCCTCATTAATGACCACAAACAACATGACTGAAACCAGCTGATCACAAGCCTCTATCTCTATGCTTCCTGATGATTTTTGTCACAATCATTCTCATTTAAAAACTTAGTCCCTTATGCACAACTATTCATTAATTCAAATTAACCCTCCGCCTCAACTCTTATTGTTCTTTGATTCAGAACCTAAGCTGAACAAATAAATAACTCACATCCATCCAGTTGGCTTATGAGGCTGTAAATCTTTATGGAAGGAGACCGCTTCATCTTTCTCTCTCCAAGCAGCTGGTGGTTTGAGCCACTGACCTTGTGATTAGCAGCCCAGACATGGGCTGTGTGATGTACAGAATCAGATTGTGAGTGTGTGACTTTGTATCACAAAGGTCTGTGTCTGTAGACCTTTGTAGTTGATTCCTCCAGCTTTGGACATTGCTCCGTTCCTGCCAAACCCTTTTAGAACCCGCAGCTCTGGAGTCTAAATAGTCTGTATCTGCCTAGTCCTAACCTCAAAGCCTCACCTGGTTCACTCACCTTGTCCCCTATCCCTCTCAGGATGTCTGGGGATTTCAGACCTTCTCCAAGACTTTGGGGAAGAGACTTCTGGCTCAGTCTGATCAAGACTCTTCTACTGCTCAGATTGGCTCAGAGCCAGGCTGTGGTTCTGTTTATTCTGGCCTCAAACTTATTTGGATTTAAAATAGAGTGACTCTGCCCTTCTGCAGGGACTGGCCTTGGGGAAGGGAGTGGCGGTACTGGGCCCCAGCAGAGACCGAACCCTCCCCACTTCCCCCATCATCCTCTCTTTCCTGCCTGCTGGTCAAGCTCTTATCTGCTCCTGAGCAGGATCTGGCTCTCAGGACACAGCACACTCCTCTCGGGGGTTTGAGTTATAAATATTAAGCTCTTGGTCCTTCGGGCTTTGACTTAGATGTTTAAAACTAGCCTTTGGGGATTTGAAAAGCAGGTTTCTCTCTGAAGTGCCTGGCTCTTGTCATTGTGAGTTGTGGCTTTTAAGACTTTTGTCTCCTCCGTGCCCTTTCCAAGATGATTTTCAAGAGCTTAAAAGCTAAGGATTGAAAAAAAAAAAAAAAGCTAAGGATTGAATTGTTCTCTCTGTATCATGTCTACTCTAAGGAAACCTAATGGTCCTTGAATGATGAGGAAAAAGGAGATAAGATGAATAAAAATAAAAAACCACAGTTAAATATCAAAATATGACCTGGCCACTCGAACGAAAGCATTCTTTGCATAATTAACAGAGGTGGGGAAGACATTGATTCATGAGAATTACATCTTGAGGGAGAATTGTTTTGAAGAAGAAGATCCTTCCATTTACTTAGGGTGAAGACCAAGAAGCCAGGGCAGGGAATAAGAAATGTTGGTCTATAAACTCCTAAGCATACGACAAAGGGAGGAATTTGCAGCAGAGGCGTGGGAGGTTAATTAGAAGTGGAGGTTAGCGAGGTGGTGGAAAATGATGCCATTATGTGACCCTTTCCCAGAGCTATCATTCGAGTAAAATCCAAGCCGTGCTGGATCTAAGTGGATACCAGTGAACAGCCAGAATTTGCATGCAGTGTGATACAGGGCAAAATAGAAGCCACACAAGCAGACGGCAAAGGTCCAGCTATGGAGACGCAACACCTCCTCTAGAGACAGGCCTTACTCTCGTGCTGACAATTCCAGGCTGTAGCCATTGTTTTGAACCTTCCATCTTCCCTGGACCACCCTCACCTCCAGAGGTGCTAATGCCACAACCCTTTAATTCAGTTCCTCATGTGGTGGTGACCCCCCCACCATAAAATTATTTTTGTTGCTACTTCATCACTGTCATTTTGCTGCTGTTATGAATCAGGCGGCCCCTGTGAAAGGGTCATTTGACACCCAAAGGGGTCATGGACCCACACACAGTTTGAGAACTTTTGCTCTAGGTCGACCAGAAACCTCTCTCCCTCCCCACTGCCAACATCATGCATATGTTTCCCCAGGGGTGGTTTGTCTAAAGCAAGGTACGCACAGGCTTGCTCTGCCTACTTTCTAATCTGTGGTGAACAATGTTACATGGGTTTTTCCGTGTTTAAGATCTTGCTAATTTGGTACTCCACCCCTGTCTTTGAGAAGCAGCTTTGATACACTGTACGAAGCTTTGATATACTGTGCGAAGGTGCTACAGGGCTGGGAGAAAAGCAGATGCAGCCAAACTTAGAAACAATCTTTGATATGGTAAAACACACAGAAAGGGAAACTGTTCAGTACAGATTAAGAAACACAGGTGGATCTCGTCTATGTTCAGCTGAAGAACGCTGAGGCCGTAAACCTTGGACAGGCACAAGTGGCCAGAAGGAGAGCTGCTCCCAGAAACGAGGCTGTGATGGATTCCCTGGTGGCTGGATGTACCACGAGGCGGCAGGACAGCCCATGAAGAGGGAGTCGTCTAGGCTGAGAGATACCAGTGCGTGGAGGATATAGCATAGTGCATTTGGCAGAAATAATAGGGGTAAAACTGTGTTTCAAAGGACTTTGGCCTATATTCTTTTCACTTTCTTTAAAAAGATCATTTTATTGGGGGCTCTTACAGCTCTTATAACAATCCACAATTGTATCAAGCATATTTGTCCATATGTTGCCATCCTTATTTTCTACACATTTACTTTCTATTGAGCCCTGGCTATTGGCTCCTCCTTTTTCCTTCCCCCCCTACCCCCACCCTCATGACTTTAGGGCCTATTTTTATTCCACCAAAGTGGCCAAAACTTAAGCTTTTGTCCATAAGATCAACTTAAAATGATTTCAAATTTTAGCTAGTCTAAAATGTAAGCATATTTCTAAATAAGTCAAGAATCAAAAAGGGCATTGTCATGGAGTGGGGCGGGGAGGAAGGGGAAAAATGAGGAGCTGATACCAAGGGCTCAAGTAGAAAGCAACTGTTTTGAGAATGATGATGGCAACAAATGTACAAATGTGCTCAACACAGTGATGTATGTATGGATTGTGATAAGAGTTGTATGAGCCCCCCAAAAAATTTATTTAAAAAAAGGGGGCATTGTCAGTGATTCTTTTTTATCATGATTTACCATTTAATTCAGCCAACTGATGATAACATGTAGCCTTTCAATATAATCCATGAGAAACATGATAAGGAAGAACTGGTACTATAGTACATTTGGATGATATGCAAAGTTCATTTTAATTGACTTCTCTAAATGACCGGGCATTCAGATTTATTGTTGATAGTTAATATCATTTCTTCCCTAGCTATGGTAAAAAGTCCTTATTGTTCTTGGAAAGGTCTTTGAAAACCCAGAAATTGGACACTGCCCGCTTCTACTTCAATGGGTCAGGAAGCCCCCTTGCTGCTCTGCCTCACTGTCTCATAGTCTCGGCATTGCACCTCTGCTCTGTCTCGTGGTCTCCTTGCTTCTGTCTTTGGAGTCAGCCTGGCTCCTTGGCTCTCCTAGTCCCTGTGCCGCACCCTCTGGGGCCGCTGTTCTTGACCTTGCCACTTCAGACAGAGACCTTGAACATGCTCCACTTTCGATGGTCCTGGGATTTCTCCTTCTTCTTGTCAAGATGGCTCATCCTTATAGCCAGGAGAGTGGCAACTAAAACTGACCAATCCCCTCTATTAGTGCTACACATATCCTGTTTGCGTCTTCTCACCCCATCATTTGGTGGGCGTTCCAGAGACGTGAATAGAAGGGACATATTAAGAAATTTCACTCCTAAAAATGAGAGAAAATATGAAACCTTACATTAATACCATAATTGAGACTGATTCCCAAGAAACTATCAGAATCTGGGATAAATGCTCCTATTCTACCATCCGCATGCACTTGTAGAGTCCAGGGGACAACACCTGGGACAGCGGTTTGGCTTACAGATTCTCTTACTGATGAACGTTGCTCCTGTCGTCCAGAGATCAGCCTCCACACGCCATGGCTGAGTGACATGACTTTGTTTCCATGGCCACAGTTAGTTGCTCTAGATCAATCTTTTACCCTTGCGATTTTTTTTAGTCACATAGGTATTTTCACTTGTGCTTACTTGTATAGGGTCAAGTCCATCACAACAAAGTGGATAAGGTTTAGAATGTTCTCCATAAGAAAAATGGAAACTTGGTCCAACAGTTTTTGCAAGTTTAAACTAAGTACATTTAAAATACACATATTTAAAGAAAATATACTCAGCTCCACTCATTACCAGGGAGATGCAAATAAATGTGATACTGTTGTGAATACCCTCTGAGAAGGGCTATCCTCAGACAAACTGATGGGAGAAAAAAATCAAAACAAACAGCAGGCGCTGGAGAGAATGCGGAGAAATGGGAACCCTCACCCATTGCTAGTGGGATTGTAAAATGGTGCGGCCACCGTGGGCACGTTTGGAGGCGTCTCAAAAAGTAGAGCCTAAAATCACTGTTGGGGCCAGAAATCCCACTCTGCGGTGTATGAGGCGGCTTCAACATGTACAGGGGGAAAGTCTGTGATCTGTTAACTCCATTTTCCATGAACTTTTTGAAGCCCCTGGAGAGCAAAGACACAAACGGAAGCTTGGATCCAGGTGTGGGAAACTGAGGAACGGGAAGAGAGCGTAGGTGTACAAATTCTCTATTGTCGTGATTGAGGAAGCCTGGGAGGCCAGGGCTCTGAGTGGAGGGAGGTCTTCACCTTGGTCAGCTGGAGATGAGTCCTACCTACTCACATGCTCCTAACCACAAAGCATCCCCACAATATCTTCCCATAATACTTCTACTTTAACGATTCCTCTTATCATCTCATGGCTAGTTACTATCCAGCCGGCAGCTTTATCTATAGGAGCAGACGTGTTGCTATTTTCCCTGCTCAGGGGACAGTCATTCCCCTTACCTGCCCAGCACTGGTGTTAGTTACTCTCCTACTGAGCTCAGGGATCTCTAGAGTAAAGATGCTGCCCACCATGTTACCTGTGTAGGTGTCTGTGGATGGGGGCTTGCATGCCCCAAGGCCATATAGGTTCTTGAAAGAATACATTCTCTCTCTCTCTGGTGCCTGCTGCCATGGAAGAGGTGAGTCTTCGCATGCTTTGTCTGATGTCTGTTTAATTATTCCCTGCAACTACACAACTGTTCCTTAGGACTCACCTGGCTGTGGGCTGGCTCCCCCAACAGGAATGTTCATGGTAGCACTCTTCTCAAAAGTAGAAACAGCCAACACGTCCGTCCACCAGTGGATGAATAAATACAATGTGGTGTATACCTATAATGGAATATTGTTCTTGTGTGGTTAGGTTTTGACTCATAAGGACCCTACAAACAACTGAGCAAAAGGCTTTTGGGTCCTGGGCCATTCTCACAATTTTTCCCATGTTTACATCCATTTTTTAAAAAATTATTTATTGCTTAATCATTTTATTAGGGGCTCATACAACTCTTATCACAATCCATACATACATCAATTGTGTAAAGTGCATTTGTACATTCATTGCCCTCATCATTCTCAAAACATTTCCTCTCCACTTAAGCCCCGGCATTAGGTCCTCATTTTTCCCCTCCCTCCCCGCTCCCCCTACCCTCATGAGCCCTTGATAATTTATAAATTGTTATTTTGTCATATCTTGCCCTGTCCGATGTCTCCCTTCACCCACTTTTCTGTTGTCCGTCCCCCAGGGAGGAGGTCACATATAGTTCCTTGTAATCGGTTCCCTCTTTCCTACCCACTCCCCCTCTACCCTCCCCGTCTCGCCACTCACACCACTGGTCCTGTAGGGCTCATCCACTCTGGATTCCCTGTATTTCCAGTTCCTATCTGTACCAGTGTACATCCTCTGGTCTAGTCAGACTTGCAAGGTAGAATTCGTGTCATGATAGTGGGAGCGGGGAGGAAACATTTAGGAACTAGAGGAAAGTTGTATTTTTCATCATTGCTACATCGCACCCTGTCTGGCTCATCTCCTCTGCAAGGGGATCTCCAGTGGCCTACTAATGGGCTTTGGGTCTCCACTCTGCACTCCCCCATCATTCACTATGCTAAGATTTTTTGTTCTGATGATGCCTTATACCTGATAGCCACAGTGTAAATGTATCCCCTCGAGGGTCTCCTTGTTCACCGACTCTCGTCTTTGCCAAGCATGATGTCCTTCGCCAGGGACTGGCCCTTCCTGCTGATGTGTCCCAAAGGACATGAGATAAGGTGACATTCTCTTTCTGAAAAAGTATTCTGGCTGTACTTTTTCCAATGCAGATTTCTTTCTTCTAGTAGTTAGTAAAATGAATTTTACTTAAGGAAATATTACTCAGCCACAAAAGAGAATGGAATTCTGATATGTGCTGTGACGTGGACAGAACTCGAAAACACTATCCTGAGTTGGAACCCCTGTGAGGTCATCCTGCTCTGTCCTACAGCGTCACTATCCGTCTGTGAATGGACTCAGTGACAATAGGTGTAGCTTTTCTTTATTTATTTTTTGGTTTAGCATACTCCCAATTATTGAATGCTTATCACATCACAACTTGTAGTCTAAGTCACAGAGAAATCAATTCATTTATTCAACCACAAAATCTGTATGATGAGACACATTTAAATGTACACTTATTTTTTTGAGTTTTAAATATATCATTGTTTTGAGATACATGTAAAACAAAACAAACAAATAAAAACTAAGCTGAGTGAAATAGATTAGATCCAAATAGAATTCCATGTAACCAGAATCGGCAGATGCAGAGACTAAGTTGATGTTACCGGGGCTGGTTCAGAGGGGGAAAGGAAATTATTATTCAATGGGCACCGAGTTTCTGCTACTGGTGGTGACGTGTCTGGAAATGGATAGTGGTGATGATTGCATGCATGTTAAACAGAATTAATGCCACTGAAATGTACACACCCAATGTGTGGAAATGGCAAATGTGTTGTTATGTAAAATCCTACCACTCGCATGGAGCAAAAATGCAAAGATTTGCTTTCCAGACTGTTGATCACGGTGTTATCTTTTAGAAAGTTTACTGAGGACAACCTCTTTATCTGTCCATGCCCATTAATGTCTTTTAGGTTGCAAGGAGCAGACACTCCAGGCTGCCACAGCTGATGGTTTCTGTTGTAGGAACATACGGAAAGTAGAGAAGGACAGAAAATAATCTCATCAGTCACAAAGCTGAGGCACAGCACACCCAGACCTCCCTGAGCATTAAAAAGCCACTCTGGTTAAAAAGAAACTCTATTCATCTTGTTATCTGGTTCCTTAAGAGTAGATGTGCCACTCCCTCTCAGCTGCTGTTGTTTCTTCCCCTTCTGCTGCCCCTTCTCTTCCAGGCTAACCCAGAGTGTCTAGAAGACCAACTGTGAGTTTTCTACGACACTCCCTAACCTCATTGCTTTCTGCTTACTCGCACTGTTGTATCTACTGATGGGTTTCTGATCACTAGGCAGTCTGATTCTGGGGCTATCTGAGGCCAAAATATTGACTGAAATTAGGCACGGACCACACTGGACAGCCTATGAAAGGGCTTACTCCTTACATGTTAATGCTCTTGAAAGGACTGCTCACACTTTGCCTTAAGGTCTTGTATCGCTGGATTTCAAGTTTTTTCCTTGAGCAGGCTAAGTATAGAGCCCTTGTGGTGTAGTGCTACGCGTTGGGCTAACTGGAGGTCAGCAGTTCCAAACCACCAGCCCCTCTATGAGATAAAGATGAGGCTTTCTATTCCTGTAAAGAGTTAGAGTCTCTGAAACCCACTGGAGAGTTCTCCCCTGTCCTAGAGGGAGGGTCACTGTGAGTCAGAGTAAAGTCGATGACAGTGCATTTTGAGTTTTTGATGGGGCTGAGATGGAGGGAGGCCAAAAGAATAAAATCACATACAGCCTCACATTTCAAAGGGAACCGACCCTCAAATTGACAAAACTTCACGTTGATATTTCAGTGTTATTGATGTCCATAACAATATGAAATATCAAATGCATATTGTTTGTATCTTGAAATCTGAACTTTCATTGACATTGGTAAGATATGAAACAGTGACGTATTTGTTTTTGTTATTTTCAGTCTTAGCCCTTTTACCTGGGATAGTTTTCTTATTTTTCCCTCCCTAATATGAGGAAACAGGGATTAGAGCATATTTTTAACTAGACAAAAAACCAAACGTCAAGGGAAAATTTTTTTGGATAATGTGAATCATGAGACCAAACGTGAACAAAGTGGATACCAGGTGCTACCAGTGTCTTTCCGTTTAAACCAGTGGTTCTCAACATGAGACCCTTTCATACAGTCCCTCATGGTGTGGTGGCCCCCCAACCATAAAATTATTTGCGTTGCTACTTCAGAACTGTAATTTTGCTACTGTTATGAATTGGGCAATCCCTGTGAAAGAGTCGTTCCACCCCCAAAGGGGTCGTGACTCACAGGTTAAGAACTGCTGATTTAAATGATAACCTTTGGATTCGGTCTCTGTAATTGTCTCTACATAGGCTGATCTGAAACTTAAGTCTAATCTGCAATATGAAAACCAAGTTTGCCAAGCAAGTTTATGATGTGAACAAGCGATCAGGGGCACATTTGACCTATGTAAGGGCTCTTACGATTCTTAAACACTTGAGCAGCATTTACATTGTAGTTGGGTGCCCTCAAGTCCTTTCCAATTCATAAGGACTAATTTTCAATGAGTCTTGTTTACGCAATAACATTTGTCAAGTAGCGCAATGAACACTGAGTGAGGAACATAGACATATGTTCTGAGTCATGCTTTGTATCAAAAATCAGAACTTGCAATCTAATGTTTCTTTTGCTTGTCTTAATGGTCCAAATAGTGTTTACCATTATTAATTATTTGTTTAATGAAAACAAATCATTGAATCTTAGGCATTACACTCAAGATAAAGAACAAAAGTGAAGATTTAAATTTTCAGCGCCCTCCTCTTCCAAGCAAACTTTACGTAACTGTACAGCACTCCTCGTGTCACTCGCTGCAGTCTGTTATTTGATTTCCCGTCCTTCTCGGGAGATTCTAAGATCTATTATTGGTAGTAATATAAATGCTCTATGTGATAAAGTCTTTATTAAGCCAAAAATATAAATTTTTACCAAGGAGCCAGGAACTGATAAATATTATTGTATTCTCTATTCCTTACCTTCTCAATGCATTTTATATCACTATGATTTGCCCATTGGGGCCCCTGGTGGTGTAATGGTTATGCATTGGACTGTGATCCACATGGTTGGCAGTTTGAAACCAGCAGTAGCTCCACAGGAGAAAGACTGGGCTTTCTACTCCTGTAAACAGTTACAGTCCAGGAAACTCAAAGGGGTGGCTGTGAGCCATCACTGACTTGATAGCAGTGAGTTTCTGATCAGACAATGGAGTAAAAGGTGTATGTGTATCTCTCCCTACCCTACAAGTGAACAATTAGGGGACAAGAACCATTTTCATTCTCATGGTACCATCTCTACTGCCTATCTTAATACATAGCTTATAAAAGAATCTCAACTCGCTGCAGAAAACCATGGTCAGAAAAGAAACTGATCAAACTGCTGTATGTTCTAATACCTTATGGGACTCTACAAATGCTCCCTTCTCTTATTTGGGATGATCTTACAAGGAAAGTGAAAAAAAAATTGAGACACTGTGAGTGGGAAGCTCTGGATGATAAGTCTTCTCTCTGACAGTGACTAGCTGTGTGGCGCTGGATAAAGCACTCCCACAGCAATCTATGTATGTTAGATTTGATCATTCGTTGCAATGGCCACACGGAACTCACAGACAATACTGTGGTAGTTATATAATCGTTTGTCAGTTTGAGAGGATTATGAGTGAAGGGGTGGAGTCTAGTCTGTCAATCACTGTATAGTCAATGAGGCCTTTGTATGAGCATGGCCTTCCCCCTGAGGATTCTGGGAACTCCTCTGAGGCAGGAGTCTCTCTCTCTCTCTCTGCTCACTCACAGAGAGACATTGCAGCTGATAAGACACAGAACTATGCTAGTGCCCTGAGCTGGAGAAACCACGTGGAGACCTCTGCCAGGACTGAGTTGCTTTTACCCACACTGGATCCATAAGACTTCCCACCCATTGGCTTGTGATCTTCCTGCATTCAGTGTTATTGCATGTGCTTTGTGAGCCTAAAGAGGACTTTTTAGATTAGTATTGGACATATAAGCCACCGCGTTTCTCTGACAGTAACACCCCCCCCCCCGAAAATAAGACCTACTTACAGTTTTGCCTCTCGCTGAAATATAAGGCATCCCCCCAAAATAAGACCTCCCCGAAAATAAGGCTCCCCGAAGCTACCGTAACTCTGGACCATAGCAGCGGGCGCTGCCGCACAACTCACTGCTGGCTCCAGTGCAGGCGGAGCAGACAGGAAGTGCGAGGTCTCTTTTAATCAGAGAGCCCGGCCGCCTGCTGCTCGCTCGGCCCTGACGGAGTCTGGCTGACTCACCATTAGACAGTGAGTCGCGTGGGGCAGGAGTCGGGCACATTGTGTGGACACACAGGGGTGACTGAGGTAGGGGGGAAATGTCTGATAAAGGGGTGGGGGGATGTCTGGTAAAGGTGTCCACTGGCACAGGGGTGGAGGGAGGGGGATCACTTAAAATGGCACTGGGGTATCACTTAAAATGACACAGGAGGATCAGAAGGGGTTGCAAAATGGTAATCCCCGCCCCCCCCATTCTCCTGTGTCATTTTAAGTGATCCCCCTCCCGCAACCCTAATACTCCAGTGTCTTTTTTTTTTTTACCCCTAGACATGAGCGCAAAAAGAAAAAGCTACTCCACAGAGTACAAGAAAGGAATAGTGGAAGACGCTTGAGGCCAAAATCTTACTGCTTTCTGCAAAGGGAAGATGTTGAGTATCTGATTGGTCCGAAAATGGCGAGCAGTGTATGGTAACCTCATTGAACAAGTGGACAAGGGAAATGCTAAACAGCGCAAGTGTGGATCAGGTCAGCAACCATTATTTTCCGAGCTGGAAGACCTGATCTGTGAATGGGCTGTTGACAGGAGAGCAAAGGCTTCGGTTGTGAATAGGGCTCAGATTCAAGAATTTGCCCTTGCAATGGAACCACAGTTTGACAAAGCCCCCGAAGACTTCAAAGCATCACAACACTGGCTGGATAATTTCCTTCAGTGCAGTGAACTGTCCTTAGGAAGACCCACAACATTGTTTAGGCTGGAAGATGCTCAAGTTCTTAAGCGAGTACCTGCATTCAAGTCCTTTATTGATGATGCTGACTCATCCAATTACAATGTTTCCAACATGATTGCTATGGATGAAACTGCAGTGTTTATGAGCCAATCATCTCAAACGACTATTGAACAGCGGGGTGCCTCCTCAGTGTACATTCCCTCCACTGCTTACAAAAGTGCACGTGTTTCCTGTATTTTGGCAATTTGTCTGGATGGCACTAAAATCCCACCTTTAATCATTTCTAAGGGAAAGAAGAAAAAGACTGAACGTGTTTTGGGCATTTTTATTCTTGAAACTGAAAAAGCCTGGGCCACACAAGCAGTTATAAGGAAGTGGGTCGATTTAATGCTGTCGCTTGTTATGCGAGGGAGCCAAGAGGTCTGCTAGTCTGGGATGCAGCCAGCACTCACCGCGTGCTGAAGACATGAAGACATTTCTTCAAGAAAGAAAAACATCAAATAATGATTCCCGCAGGAATGACGGCCTATCTCCAGACTCTTGATATTGCAATAAACAAGCCATTCAAGGACAATTTGCACATGGAAATGAATGACTACATTGAAAATAGAATGGAGAGAAATCAGCGTGGAAACTTTGTGAAACCTAAACTGAAAGAAGTTGTGACTTGGGTGAAGAATGCATGGGAGAAAATCACTGACAGTTGCATTGCGAATGCACTACGAGCAGGCTACCTTGACAAGAAGTACTCATTTAAGGATAGTGCTATTGCTAAACATGAGAGATTTGGACCACTGATTCTGAAAGAAATGGAGTCACAAGAAATTCACCAGGAAATTCAGAGTTTGGATTGTTATGATGATGTTCCAGTAGGTGATGACATGACTGTCACTGAATAAATGAGTAAATGTACCATAGATTGTTGTACATGGAAATAATGGTTGTAACAAGAAATTCTTTTTTTGTTGTTGAAATTCTTGATACTGTAGGATTCACAATTCGTCTTGTTATGCTGGTTTGTGATGACAACTACTACTGTACCGTATACAGGTAACAAATTTCCTTTTTTGTTGTTCAACAATAAATGTGTACTGTATTCTTCTTCATGGAAAAATAAGATATCCCCTGAAAATAAGACCTAACGCATCTTTGGGAGCAAAACTTAATATAAGACACTGTCTTATTTTCGGGGAAACAGGGTAATATTGGACTTATGGACTTGATCTGGATTGGGCTGTGATTTTTCCCTTAATATTCAACTGCTCTTGTATATAAAGCTTTTTCTTTTACACATATGAATGTCTCTATGGATTTGTTTCTCTAGTCTACGCGGACTAACACAAATACTCATATAATTATTTTGTTTATTAGGGGAGTTAACAGAGTACAATTCAGGATCAGAAATGCTCAGGACATAGTTCTTCTATTCAGGCCAGTCTTTTTTTCAGCTTTGCCTGCAGGCATGCCTCTCTCTGGTCCTTGGTATCTCAGCCATGCAACCTCTGTCCTCTTCTCTGGTTAGGTAATGTTACAAAACTCATTTAGGTCTGCTGATAGATGCCCAAAGAACACGCTGCTCTAAGATAAGCCTCAGCATGAAGGCACCCAGCTCCAGCTCTGCCAGTCAGTAAACCTTGCTCTACCAATTAAGTGCCTGGGGGCACCCAAGGACCGGGAAGCCCACAGTTCTATCTGGTGCCATTACTCTTGGTTCCACTGTTGTTGCTCCTATTACTACTTTGGTGTCCTAGCTTTCTGTTCTTGGATCTTAGTTTCCAAAGGGTGCACTCTACTTCTAGCTCTTCTTGCTTGATGTAAATAGAGTCCCTCACCCCTGCTGCTGAGATGTCATATAAGACCCAGCAGGATGGCAAAATTGACCCATCCTCACATTAGCGTTCCAAGTTTTTACCATTACAATTAGCCCTATTAGCTATCACGCACCAGGGGATCATCTGATCCCATGAGCATCTTTGCTCACCTTCTCTTACCCAGACCAATCAGAAAAAGAAGAAGAATGACTCCACCCAGCCATTCTAGGGGAGTTACAAAGAGCACGGGCTAGAAGAGCCATAGCAAGTAATCACCGCAGCACAGGTTCCGCCATGAGAACCAGCCAAGACAAACTCCGTGGATGGCAAAAATAGGAGGCATAAGATTAGTCCAAAGAAGTCGAGTTCATTTCTCTGCAATATTGTATGAAAATCACATTCTTGCAAAAATAAGATATTTAAATAAAAGATAGTATTTGAAAAAATGCTTTGCAAAGAAATTGTTGATAAACATATATTAATGATTATGATTAAACAGCTTGGTCCTAAAACAAACAAACAAACAAAACAGGATAAAACAAACCCACCACAACAAAAAAGTCCCAGCTGCATACTATTAGAATAGAACTGGCTATTTAGTGTATAATTTAATACAGAACTAATTATAGCTGACTTGCTTCATGCTCTTTTATATATCTTACCACCCCGGAGCTCTAAATTTAAGTGTTGTTTCACATAGTACAGCCAATTGTAGCTCAAAATAACAAAGCCGCTCATAACTCTATCCCATGATCATTTGTAAAATAGTCTATGCTTTCCTCATCAGCAATTGACTTCTGACCATCAGCTGCGTTATACATTCTCTCAGATCTCTAGTCTGGCTCATTTATGATCTATCCGCACACTAATATAACACGATCTACTTGTTACAGGTTTATACAGTTCTAGTATTTTTTCTGGCATGTACCCCTTCGCGCTGCTGCCCGATCCCGCTTCTACCCTTCTTCAGACGTGTTTTGCTCTTTTGTTCTTGCAGATTTGCTGTTGCATTATCTTTTATACTTCTGAGGGAAAACGCAGCTTTGTGGAGAAAATTATAAAACTTCATAGAAAGGTAGTAGAAGTATGTATATAAATGGAGAACCATGCTGTCTTCACGAATAGAAATAATGTTAAAGAGAGATCAGATTTAGATTTAATGCAATTTCAATGAAAATCCAGTCAGGTTTTTACTAAAGAACATTAGTAAGCCCACTTAGGCCTAATTTAAGACCCCTTCTCTACCTTTATCACTATTCATTACACTATTTTGATCTTCTAATGTCTTACTTTTATAGCTGCCTCTCAATTTTAAGGAAAAGATGTGTTATGCACTAACTTCTAAAATCATCACATCAGACAATGATAGACATGACACTATTCATCTTTCATCATATAAACTTAGAACATCACACAAAATGCCTTGTAGGCACCGGGTGGTAGAAAGATGGTTTATTGCTTTTACTACACTGTTGTATGTTGCCCTGGTGTATGTGTCCTGGTGATGCAATGGTTAAGCACTAGCCTGCTAACAGAAAGGTTGGAGGTTCAGAGACAAACCTAGAGGTGTTTAGAGATTACAGCCTAGAAAACCCGATGGGTCAGCTCTACTCTGTCCAATGAGGTCACTGTCGACTCAAGGGCACCCAACAACCACAGGGAGCTTGTTGGCCCGATAGCCCGGCGGCCGTTCTAACTCTCCTATGGCTGTTCTCATCAAGATGGGGTCCAGTAGATTTGCCCTGTGAGCCTCTTAGAGAGCTCTACAGAAAAGCAGAATCTCAGATCTGATGGATCAAAATCTGGGTTGTTAACTAGATCGTCAGGTGCTTTGTGCACATGTTAATGTTTAAGCAGCAAAGAACTAGGGGGCTTTGAGGTGAGTTCTTGCACACCCACTATTCCTAGAAACCACTTCATCGGTCATCATACTCTGTGCTGATTGCTCAAACAAGAACAGAGCGGAGTCAGTGACATCTGTCGACTTATTAAGAACCAAAGAAGGCACTTGAAGTCATTCGTCTTAATTTTTAATGGACGATTGATGTTGTTCCAGATGTCCTCAAGTCTTGAGGCAACTATGGCCATGTAGAGAGATCATTTTCTCAGGACATTTTTTTTTCAAATGGTGCAATAAAACATGATTTAATGAACTCATTTTTGGTAAATTGCTTTCCTTGCCTGGTTAAGAAATGAACCACTTGGTGACTTACTTTGATTGTTGCAAAAGATCCTAGAAATGAAAAAAAAAAAAGATCCTAGAAATGTACAGCGATGCTGTAGAAGATCATTATGAGTTGGAATCAACTTGGTGGGTCTCATGTTTTATATTTGTGATGAGATATTTCACTTTGAATTTTCTAATTTTTTTTATTATTGATTTCCTGTGAGTTGGGAACTGCTGTGGTGATTCTTTTAGACTGATAATATTGACAGATCGTCTATTCGTTCAGCACATCTATAGTAACTATTGCAAAATTGGCACAGTGCTTTCCCACTTAATAACAAAGCCTTAGAAGTGTGATGTTGGAAGCTTATTCTTCTCTCTCTTTCTTTTTAAAAATCACTTTATTAAGGGGCTCTTACAAATCTTATAGCAGTCTATCATTCAATGGTATTCAGCACACTTGTACATATGTTGCCATCAACATTTCCAAAACAATTACTTTGTACTTGAGCCCTTGGTATCAACTCCTCCACCCACCCCTTTAGTTCGGATAGGATACTTCTGCACTGGTAATACGAGCACACAAACAAACTCTTGTGAAACAGCTATGTGTGTGCTGTCAAGTCATGACAGTGTCATTGAGACCGACGTGGAGTTTTTAAATACATTTACCCAAAGAATTTGGCCTTTGTCTTTGGTTCTGAGAGATAACTTCTAAAACTATAGAATTCTTCCAATGTTTGAAGTGCCTTTGATGAGGTCTAAAGACCATACCTGCAAACTATGGTAAGAAGGTGACTTAGGGGGGGCTAGCCAGGCTTCAAAATCTCATGGTATCAGGTGACCACAACGAAAAGAGGCCAGGGTGGAGGTGCAGGGTGGGGTGTTGATTCAGTCAGTCATGACTGTGTAAGGAGGCTTGAAAGACTCTGTGCATAGAATCGTTGTGGTCTTTCTGATTGTTGAAAGACATTGATGCACGTTGAAGACAAGGCATTCTCGTTAGGACACGGAAGCTCTGCATCTGCCTTCAGGACCCTCCCAGTATGCATATTACCATTTTTACATATAGCAAATAATCAGAGAAGCTGGATGATATGAAGAAGAATGTGGTATTAGGATTGAAGGAAGGCTTACTAACAACCTGCAATGTGCAGATGATGCAACCCTGTTCTGAAAGTGGGAAGGACTTGGGGCACTTGCTGATGAAGATCAAGGACTGCAGCCTTCAATATGGATTACAACTCAACGGGAAAAGCCCCCAAATCCTCACAACTGGACCAGTAGTAACATCATGATAAGGGGAAAAAAGATTGAAGTTGTCAAGGATTTCATTTTGCTTGGATCCACAAACAATGCTTATAGGCGCACCAGTCAATGGATCACATACAATTCTGTTGTTCACTCCTTGAGTAGGGTCATACAGTCATCAATACCATCAGCTCCCCTTTTTCCCCCTTCCCACCCCCTCACTTTCTCTCCTGTAATTCTGATGTTTGGGGCTGGAAGGTGATTCAAGGGCAGGCAGTTTGGCCACCTTGCTGCCATCTGCTGAGGATGTCCTCAGAAGCTGACTTGGCTCGGGTGCCCACAGCCCAGAGAAGATGGGTTCTGCTTGGAGCACCAGCTTGCTTTGGGTCTCTGGCCTGCTCCAGCTCTTCGGCCTACTCACTGGTCTCTGGCGTGCGCTGCCTCTCCAGCTAGCAGTCATATTGTTCTGATTTTCTGATGCGCTTCATTGCTGCTGTGCCCATGTTCTTTGTCCTGCTCTCCTCTGGTCTTGGATCTTATTATTTACAATCCTTGCATCACACAGGCTGTCTGTGTGGACTTAGCTATGACCTCACTTAGATGATGATATGCTATAACAAAACTATAATCATAAGTGTAGTGCTTTCGTCAACTATGGGAGTTGTTTTAGCAAATTATCAAATCCAGGGATTAGAGAGAGCCATCAGGCCAGAGTGGGGGGCTCTGAGGACCCATGTATTACATCCTGATGGGATAGAAGGATCCCCCATACTTGTAGCCAGTAAGTCAGAAGTAAACAGATGTTTGGGAACTCTGGAGCTTGCAACTGGCATCCTGAATGGGCAGGAAAGTGTCCTGGGAATTCTGAAACTTGTAGTTGACATTTAAAGTCATGGTTGGATTTGGCAAAGTGCCTCCCCTCAATAGGCCTAGCAGCAGTGACCCCTCAGAGTAAGATTGACGGAATATAGGATGCCCAGTTAAATTGGAATTTCAGAGAAGCCATGGTGGAGGGGACGTGGAGCTGCCTCTTTCTGGTCCTCTTTCTTCCAAGGGGTGGGGCAGGGTGGCTGCAGAGGAGCTGAGGAGAACATGCCCCCGTGCTCCGTCTTCAGCATCTCCTGCTGACTTGGAGAAGTGAGACTCTGATTCTCTGCGGTTGACAAATGAAAACACTTTCGTTAAACTCACCCTGGCTGCTGTGCCGATCATGTTCAGGGCCACCACAAGACAGTGCTGTAAGTGACTGAAAGGATTTTTTTTTTAATGGAGAGGATAAGTGATCTGTGGAACTCACCGTTACAGAATCTTATAAGACACGTTAGCTTAGTATGGTCCTTGGTGGGGGACGGGACTTCCATCCTAGCTTAGATAAGAATGCCCTCCGAGGGGACGCTGCCAACCAGGATGAAACCTGCAAAGTCTCTTGAGGCAGTGGGGATTGTCAGTAAGGAATGCGGAGGTCCAGAGGGAATTTCCTCTCACTGGACAAGCATCAAAAATACACAAACGGTAGCGCAGAAACTTGTGAGGAAGGGGCGGGAACAGTCCAGTCTGCTTTCTGTCGCCCTGGGGGCTGAGCCCGAGATGTTGTAGGAGAAGCAAAGGCAGGTACAGTCAGCAGTCACATCACATGTGGGCAATATCCGACGGCATGGACTTCTGTGGTCCTGTCGGCTACTATGGAATGCAGGAATCCCCATCGAGAGTGGGCCCTAGTGAATACAGAAGCTTCCTACATGCAACACTGCATTGTCGGGGTGAGGGGGATGCCCACACTTGAATGGGTCCTCAGGAGCGACTTTGAGATTGCGGAAAATATTAAAGAGAGACAGACAGCGGGGTAAAGGGGCTCCTCATCCCCGGTCAGGACTGAGAGAGGGACTGTGCTTTCCAATGGGTCTACATAATGGGGCTTACAGATCTTTCATAAGGCATGCATGCCATACAGCTAACATCAAACATAGTCAGTAGGTAATATCATAAGCATAATAAACAAGCAATGAGGTGAGTCAGCATCTTGACCTACTGTTAGTTGCCCTCGAACCCCCCAAACCCTCCCCAGGGGGCTGCTGCATTAATGGTGGGTTGGCTGTAGAACCTGATTGCTTTCATCTGTAGACCACGTTTAGGCATTGTAAAATAGCCAGACACAGAAATGATTCATCTTATATGGTAACTCCTTTATGACAGGTCCTTTATGGTGGGTTATTGGGGGGGCCTGTGTCCAGTCCTGAGCATGTATATTAAGGTGCCTTTATATCTCATAACTGTGAGAGTCTTCCCCCACCAGAATCAGCTTTCCAGACCCGTAATTATGGGCACAGATGAGTTAGCTGCATTACATTCTCATCTAGTCCCTCAGTTTACCACACTGCATTTCACGTCTCTTGTTTACAAAGTGAATATGCTGCTGGGAATATAACGGTGAAGTACATATATAACCTATAAACTACAATACATCCATATATATCTTGATAGTCATATTGGCTTCTGTATATACTGTACAGTACTTCACTGTATAGCACTGTATGCTTCCACTCGTAGGCAGCAGGGTTAATCTTGTGTTTGGCGTGTCTTAGTGCTGCAGCTTTGTCTCTGAATAATTTCCTTTTGAAAATCACGGTGAAGCCCATTGTGGCTCTCATATGCAACAAAACCAGCGAGACTGAGAATGCCAGCAAGAGGCAAAGGATAAGCATTGATTTGGAAGTGAAACTGAAGGTTATTAACCTGAAGGCAGAAAATCTGGGAATGCTACTATTTGCAGTGTAGGCACACGGCACTGGCCCATCTTGACATCCTCAAACACAAACAGAAGAAATTCTCCAAGCTCCACATGGAGCTATAAGGCTAATGAAAAGGCGAAAGGGACCATATCATCTACGGAGAAATTACTAATGATGTAGATTAGGAATGGATACAAAAGCAAATCCTTCTCAGTTCTTTGACGATCATATTTAGGTTATGAAGCTTGCTTGAGATAATAAAAGAAAAAGAAGGACCAGATTACCATGTGGGGTTCACGTACCATCAAAATCACTTAATCTGCCTACTTCACAGAACGTATTGTGGATGCTAAGAGATGCAAATGGAAGAAGAGAGCCGAAGAGAACATTTCAATGGGCAGCTCCAGAAGACAAAGTAAAATATTATAATGAAATGTGCAAAGACCCAGAATTAGAAAACTGAAAGGGAAGAACACACTCAGCATATCTCAAACAGAAATAACTCAAGGAAAAAAATTCAAGCCTTGATTTGAAATATTGAAAGACTGTATGGGAAAAATATTGAACAATGCCAGAAGCATCAAGAGAAAATGAAGAAAATACACAGTCACGGTACCAAAAAGAACTAGCCAATGTTCAACCATGTCAAGCAGGAACCAATGGTACTGAAGGAAGAAGTTTAAGCTGCACTGGAAGCATTGGTCAAAAATAAGGCTTCAGGAATTTATGGAATACTAATTGAAATGCTTCAACAAGTTGATGAAGCACTGGAAGCATTTACTCATCTATGCCAGGAAATTTGGAAGAGAGCTACTTGGCCAACTGACTGAAAGAGATCCATATTTGTCCTTATTCCAAATAAAGGTGACCCAACAGAATGCTCAAATTATAGAATAACATCTTTGATATCATATGCAAATAAAACTTAGCTGAAGATCACCCAACAACAGTTGCAGCAGTACATTGACAGGAGCTGCCAGAAATCCAGGCTGGATTCAGAAGAGGACGAGGAACAAGGGATATCATTGCAGATGTCACATGGATCCAGGCTGAAAGCAGAGTATACCGGAAAAATGTTGAGATAGTTTATTGTGCCAGCCTGGCTGATAAACGCAGGTGGGGTTGACTGAGGGGCGGAGAGATGGATGGCTTGGTGAGCCTTGCCTTTCTTGTCTCTCGCTCTGTGATCATCGGACCAGTGTGTGGCTGCCTTGCTTGTTCTGTGCCTCAATTTAAAGGCTACACTGCCTGTGGGACGCCTAGCCGGTGGACTGTGTTGCTGTAAGTTGAGGTCCCTTTAAGACTTCTCTGGAGCTGGGGACTGGCGGTTGGTGACCTGCCTTGTGATTGGCTGCTGTGTTGACATAGCCTAGCTCTCTCTACAAATAGAGGAAGATCTGGCATCAGACAGAGACTTGAAGGACTGCTAGTCTCTCAACTTTCTCTCAGGGACGTGAGTTGTACTAAGCCATTTATAGTGCTTTCTAATTTAACTGTTTATTTCTTGTATTGTATATTTATCTGTACATGGTTTAACAGTTCATTTCTCATTATATATCTAATTATCTTTATAAATAAATATATTATATTATCAGGAATTTGGTTTTATCTCTCTAGAGAACCCTATCTAACACAAATGTTTAATTTTATTTTATGACTATGCCAAGGCATTTGACTGTGTGGATCATAACCAAATATGAATAGCTTTGGGAAGATTGGGGATTCCAGAACATTTAATTATGCTAATGGAGAACTTGTACATGGACCAAGAGGCAGTTGCACAAACAGAACAAGTGGTCACTGCATGTTTTAAAATCAGAAAAGGTGTGTGTCAGGGTTGTATCTATATTTGTTCAATCCACTCCACATATATCAGGATTGGAGCAAGGCTTATTAACAATGCAGACAACACAACCTCGTTTGCTGAAAGAGAGGAGGACTTGAAGCACTTGCTGATGAAGATCAAGGATGGCAACTTTCAGTATGGAGTACAGCTCAATGTAAATAAAACAAAAATCCTCACAATTGGACCAATAGGTCACATCATGATCAATGGAGAATAGATTAGAGCAGTCAAGGTTCCATCTTGCTTGGATCCACAATCAATGTTTATGGAAGCAGTGGTCATGAGATCAAAGGATGCACTTACATTGTGTAGATCTGCTGGACAAGACCTCTTTAAAGTGTTGAAAAGCAAAGATGTTATTTTGAGGGTTATGGTACACCTGACTCAAGCCATGGTGCTTTCAAATGCCTCATGTGTCAGTCTGGTAGGCTAGAGAAACAAATTCATAGACACTCATATGTGTATAAGAAAGAGCTTTATATAAAAGAGTAATTGTATATTAAGAAAATATCCCATCCCAGTCCATTTCAAGTCAATAAGTCCGATGTTAGCCCATATGTGGATACTAGTCCATAAATTCCTCTTTATACTCATGCAGCCATGCAATGATGCTGAATGCAGGAAGATCACAGGCCAGTGGGTGGAAAGGCTTGTGGATCCAGTGGTGGTGAAAGCATCTTAGCACTGGCATGGGTCTCCATGTGTCTCGTTCAGCTCCAAGGCCCTGACTACATCAGCATAGCTCCATGTGTCTTGTCAGTAGGAAGACGAAGCAGAGAGAGACTGTACGTATCTGGCCTTCAGTGAGCTATTTATCTCCGTGACGCCCCCAGATGAGGTCATCAAGCTGCGGCCCTGATTGGCAGGCTAGACTCCACCCCTTCGTAAGTTGACTGGAGATTATGGAACTGCCACACCTCATATTCATGTGAAAGTTGGACATTGGAAAGGGAGACCGAAAAAGAATGGGTGCTTTTGAATTTTGATGCTGGGGAAGAAAAATGGGAGGACCATGGCTTGCCAAAAGAACAAACACATCTATCTTGGAAAAAGTACAGGCTGAAAGAACACTGCTTAGGGCCAAGGACAGGGAGACTTTGTCTCACATACTTTGGACATGTTGTCAGGAGAGACCAGTCCTTGGAAAAGGACATCATGCTTGGTAAAGTGGAGGGGCAGTGAAACAGAAGAAGGCCCGTGACAAGCTGGATTAACACAGTGGCCACAGCAATGGGTTCAGACGTAGGAACAGTTGTGAGCATGGCACAGGACTGGGCTGTGTTTTGTTCCGTTTACATAGAGTAGTTATGACTCAGACCTGATTCTCCAGCAGCTAACAGCAAGTGATACCTTATTGTAGTCAAGAAAACTCCCTTTGATTCAGCCTTGCACACTACCCCGCCACCCCCCGCCCCCTCCCAAAAAAAGAAAAGGGAAATGTCAAGGCTTTGGGAGCAGATTGGGTAACAAACCCAGCCTTTTCCTCTGTCTTCACAACTGAATGAGGCCGGGAAGTCATTAGGGGGTTGGAGTCTAACAGCCCCACTCTCTCTTGTGCTCTCTCGGGTCAGCAGACAAGAATTTTGGGCCAAACTTCCTTTCTACCTGGAAGGACCAGTGCTCTCCTAATGAGATATGTCTGTTAAAGGAACAATATCTTCAATTTAAAGGTGCCCTGGTGGCACAGTGGTTAAGCACTTGGCTATTAAGCAAATGGTTAGCAGTTCAAACCCACCAACAACTCTCTGGCAGAAAGATTCCAGCCTTGGAAACTATGGGGGAGTTCTAGTCTCTCCACTAGAGTCCCTATGAGTTGGAATGGGCTCAAAAGCTGTGGGCTAAAACAGATTACAGTACTGTCCATTTGATGGGTTAGCTATCGTTCTAATGAATAGCTCAGGTTTTCTTGGCTCCAGTCTTGTGTTCTGAAATGCCAGGAGTAATGGAGAAAGATAGCAACTCCAATGAAGCTTAGGGAAAGTTTAGGGGCGCTCCTCTACAATCATAACTCCCTTCTTTGCAATCTTAGGGGAACCGAAGCTTCCTAACCGAGGGGTCAGATCTATAGGCCTTGATAAGGACCTGCCTGAAATAAATCAACTTCCTGCACCAGTTTGTGAGCAGGAAGAAAAGCACTTAAAGAAAATCCCCACCCTGCGTGGATCTGATCATTCTCTTCTTGTTCTATTCCTTAAAAACAAACAAACAAACAAACAAACAAACAACCTCCCAAACAGACAAATAGGTCTTCGGCAACATGTGAGCTTCACCCTAAGTCCCTCAGAAAGTTTTTACTTTCTTTGGTATAGGTTGGAGAGACTGGAAGTTACTCTTTCCCTAGTTTATGTTTGTTAGTGATTTTATACCGTCCCCTCTTAATCTCTTAATTTGATGCTGTTTAGTGATATTAAGTGGGAGAAAGACAGGACTTTCTAGATTTAAAAAAATCATTTTATTGAGGGCTCGTGTAACTCTTATCATAATCCATCCATCCATCCATCCATCCATCCATCCATCCATCCATCCATCC
>NW_022105855.1:3212582-3239069 GCF_000313985.2 Echinops telfairi
TGGCTATGAGTTGGCACCCACCCGATGGCAGTGAGTGAGTGCGGTTAAGCACTGAGGTCAAGTGACTATGTGCGTCACAGAGGGAGAAGCTGCCAAACTGGTTTTTGCTCAATGAAAAAGGACAGCAGTGACAAAGAGGAGGACAAAGAGAGGTCAGCTTGACCAAGGATGGAGGGACCAGGTCAGAGCCTTATGACGACATACCCGTCAGCAGACCCCAGTGTCCTTGAGTAAGGTCATCTAGACTTACAAATGTACAGAGCCCAGTGTTTAGTAGTGGCCACCAGGGGTGGGAGGGAGCCTACAGGGAAGGAGACCCCCTTGCCACGGAGGCCCCCAGGCCCTGTGACAATCTGGACCTGGGTGGTGGTGACAGTTGCCCAGCATGATGGAGCTAATGAATCTCACTGTGAAACATGCTGAAATGACAAATGCTTTGCGAAATAGATTTTTACCACAATTTCAGAAAGAGGTTGAGAGAGAAAGGCTTGGGTTTGAATTCTGGCTTATTAGTACCAATTGTTTAACATTCCAGAGTTTTTGTCTCATCACCTGTCAAGTGGCATAAAAAATGCCTACCGATAGGGGCGCTGTAAGGACTACACTTTCAGCAAGTGTTTGTTGGATCTGAATGATACTGAGAGATTTGAATCTCACCCCCAGAGTCTCATCATTCTTCAGGATCTGGATTTGTTCTAATAAATATACAGAGCTTCACAAAGACAGAATTCCCTTTTTTAAAAAAAAATAATTTCATTGGGGGCTCTTACAGCTTTTATAACAATCCATACATCACATGTCTTAAGCATATTTGTACATATGTTGTCATCATTGTTTACTTTTAGAAATATTTTCTTTCTATTGAGCCCTTAGTATCAGCTCCTCTTTTCTCCCTCCTTCCTCCCCACCCTCGTGACGCCTTAATAAATTATACATTATTATTATTTTCATATCTTACATCATCCACTAAAGACAGAATTCTTGACCTCTAAAGGCTGGCAGTGGACAGGGATATTCCACAGAGATGCTCACGTCAATTTACAGAGAGCTTTGAAATATTCATCTGGAAAGTTCAGCGGTAGATAAAAAGGATTATTTGGGGAGCACATAGCATGCTATTCATCATGTGTATTACACACATTTCCTAAGCAATTGGGGACCACTCAGCTATAGTGCTTGATGCGCCTGTGTTCAATAGTGTTGAGTTAATTTATTAGTGCAGTTATTAAAGTCTGACTTGGGTACAACTCATAGATAAGAAGCCATCTGAATAAAACCCATTGTATTAAAAACTCAAAGTGTTTATAATGAATAGTTCATTGTACCAAAGGTGTGCTGCTGTATTATGTTAAAAATATTTTAGTGTGACTAGAAGTGGTTTTTTTTATGCAGAGAAAAATATCTACCGTTAAAATCAAATCAAAAAAGAAAAGTATCTAGTATGCAAGACAAATATCTAACTAACTGATATAGATATGGACATACCTAACTACTCCGATCTACATACAAAATCACTTTGTAGATAGATTTAGGAATGGAACTCGTTCATAATCCAGGGACTGCTGGTCTCCAAGAGGAAAAACAGACCAACACTGCCATTGAGTCTCTTTCAACTCTTGGAGACACCAAAGACAGAGCAGAATTATCCCATAGAGTTTCCAAGGCAATCAACCTTTACAGACACACGCTGCCACCTCCTTCTCCCACATCTTCCCGTTAGCAGGTGACTGCTTTAATCACCGTGCTACTAAGACCCACAGAGAAAGAGGGCATACAAAATAACATATAGAGGATAACTTTTCTATCTGCTGCAAGGAGCCCTGGTAGTAGAGTGGTTATATTGGGCTGCTGATTGCAGGGTCAGCAGTTTGAAGCTACCAGCTGCTCCTCGGGTAGAAAGACTAGGCTTTCTACTCCTGTAAAGAGCTGCTGTCTTGGAAATCCACAAGAGCATTTCTACTCTGTCCAATCAGGCCGGTATAGATCAGAAATGACTTGATGGCAGTGAGATGTGCTGTCAGTTTGATAAGCTTTTTATTCACATACTCTTGAATACATCCAACACACACACACACACACACACATATTCAAATCCTAAAATAATCGTTTTTAAAATCTTTTTTTGGTTTGTTTTTAAAAATCATTTTATTGGGGGCTCTTACAGCTCTTATAACATTCCACTCATCAACTGTATCAAAATAATCATTTTGATTATTTTGTCCAACATCTTTGAATGGTTTTGACATAAGTGGCCTGAAGAGTCGTCCTCCTAAATCAACACTCACTTTAACACACTTGGCTAAAACACATGGAATGCTAAGAAAAATTCGCTTCAGACAACATGGAAACTCATACAGGATTTGTACCTTTAATGTCACATAATCTGGCGGTTGAGTCAAGAGAAGAACAGGACGGAAAATCCATATGAGTTTTGCTCTCATCTGACCTCCCTCGATCTCTGATTTCCTAGCCTAGATACAGAGGCACAGGAATACCATTTTCTTCTGGTTCTTCCGATGCACTAGCCTTTGACATCAAGCATAAGATAGCCCCTTCTCTGTGGCCTTCTGGTTTCCATCAGCAGTAATTCCCCATCTCCTTCTCGTGCAGGAGTAGGGACATGGGTTCCTGGGATCCCTCTAGTGGCCACTACTCAAATAATCACAAATAAACGAACCAACAGAACTCACTGCCATAGAGAGAGACTTCATTCTGACTCATGGCGACTGTTTAGGGCAGAGTAGAACTGCCCCGTGGTTTCCCAGGCTGTGAATGTTTACTGGAGGAGAAAGCCTCACCAGGAGAAGCTGCTGAGGGGTTCAAACTGCTGACTTTGCAAAGAGTCATGTAACCCATGACTCCCCCCAAATCCAACCCAACCCGCGGCCATCAAGTCGGAGGTGATAGGAAGTCATAGTGGCCCTATAGGACAGGGCAGAACTGCCCCCATGAAGTTCCAAGACTGTAACTCTTTACAGGAGTAGAAAGCCTTGTCTGTTTTCCCCACAGAATTGCTTGTGGTTGCAGTTAGCAGCCCAATGCCTAATCACTATGCCCGCAGGGCTCCCCAAATAATCAAAAGTTGAGAACATTTATAGGTAGCTAGCCCAAACCCAACTGAAACCATAGCCATTGAGTTGATTGCTACTCAACGTTTCCCAGGTTTGGGGGAAGCAGAGAGCCCTGTCTTTCAGCCTCGGATCTGCTGATGAATTTGACTCACCAAAGTTGCAGCTAGTAGTCAAATCTTACCTGACAGGTGCCACCAGGGATAGATCAACTGTATGACATTTCACCCACTCCTGTGTTTACACATGGGGAAATCTAGACCTATAGAGATAAAGTAAAACAGGCTTGGCACTCACAGTTAGTGGTCAACTGGGGCTGGAATCTTGTTCCTTGACTCCGGTCCCCTTTCTCTGCCGTAGGCGCTGTGTTCCTCCTCCTGGCGCCCCACTGCCCCTCATGTTACGGAGACAGGCGCTGACAGTGCTGTCCAGCAGCACATTCCTCTCAGAAACGCAAGCATTTTGGCATTCAACCCTAAAGTAAAAATATGTATTTGTAATGATTATAAATGTAGCATTAGAAAAATTGATATGTGTCTGTGAAATGTATTGCAAAAGCTAGTGTGCTTTAGAATCTAACAGTAACATTTGTTGAATGAATGAAACATACACCAGACAGAGAAGATGGAAATCCATTTTCTTCTTGAATGTAAGAGAATGGATAAGAAGGAGAGAGTGCCTGGAATAGGGCATCTTAGGGATAAGGAAAGTATGACTCATAAGACCGAGAGAGGATTAGATTTCTTCAGCACATACCAGGACATTTTCAACAGAATGTTTTTATATTATCTTACCTATTAGCACATTTTAAACGTACACAATAGACAATGCACCAGGGAAGTCAGCACCACAATCAAGATAATGAGCAAATTTAACTTTTGCCCCCAAAGTTTCCTTGAAATCTTAACTTCTTCTGTTTGTCCCTCCCCATCCAGACAACCATTTATAGGGTCTCTGCCACTATAGATAAGCTTGCTTTTGCTAGAATAAATATATAAATCCATACATTTATATATTTTTAACTTTGAAAAATTGGAACTTAATTCAAGAGTTGCCAGAATAGTACACCTTTCACCTCGACTCCCCGACCTGGAGACGTGCGCAATTCAAGTGCAACCATTAAGACCAGGAAATGAACACTGATGCAAAAACAAACGCTCGAACAAACCAACTTCCCTCTAATCTGCGGATTTTGCCGATTGACTCGACAGTGTGCTTGCTAGGTCTGGCATCCGATGCAGGAGCACGGGTTGCATCTGGTTGTCCTGTCTTTTCCAGTCTTCCTCAATCAATTTGAAATATTTCCTCATCGTTTCCTTGTTTGTCATGACCTTAACGCTTGATTTTTTTATAATGATATAGGCTAATTTTTTTGTAGAATGTCCCTCAACTTTGACTCTCCTGCTTTTTCTTCATAATTAGATTTTTGTCACAGGATTTTGGCAGGAATGTAATGAAAGCAATACTGTGCTCCTCTCAGTTCATCAAGGATAAGTCGGTGCCAGTTCATCCTGATACTGATCGTGTTCTTTTATCCCTTGATCAAGGTGATGTCTGCTAGATTTCTGCAAAGTAAACCTAATCAGTAGGTATTTTTATGTACTTATAAATAAATAGTTAACCTTTGGGGGAGATGTTTTGAGACTATAACTATATCTCACCACATTTTCATATACTAATTTTTGCAGACAGTGATTCAAACTGAATTAGTTACTATGAAGGAGCTCTGGGGTGCTGTTGGGTAAGTGTTGAGCTGCTAACTACAAGTTTGGAGGTTCAAATCCGCCAGGCATTCCACTGGAGCAAGATGGGACTTTCTGCTCCTGTAAAGATGAGAGCCTCTAAAAAGCTCTTCACAGGGGCAACTGTGTGTTCTAGTTGATTCGGTGGCAGTGTGTTTTTATTGACAGTTGCCAAATGATGGATTTTTTAATTCTCTCATTCCCTCTAGTTACCAATTGGTAATACTCTATGTATAAGGTAGAGCATCTTCTTTCCATATTTATATATTAGTTTATCTCAATAGGAATACATTAAAATTTATGCAATAGATCATATATTCAATTGCTACCATTATTCATGTTGATATTCAAATTGTCCCACATTTGGCCAGTGGAAGTTGTATTAAGCTGATTCATAAGCCCTTTTGACGTGTCCCTGTCTGAACCTTACTCTGACACAACAAAAAGTTGCTGGGTCATCTTTTAAAAAAATTATTTATTGATGAAATAATTTTATTGGTGGCTCTTACAGCTCTTATAACAGTCCATACACCCATTGTGTCAAGCATATTTGTACATATGTTGCCACCATCTTTTTCGAAATGCTGGATCCTCTTGACAGCACCCTACTGCCAAGCTTTTCTCCGAAGAGCCTCGGATACTTTTTGTGAAGAGTGGTCTTTAGAACCGGAAAGTATTGATTGTGGATCCACGTAAGACAGAATCCTTGACAACTTCAACCTTTTCTCCACGTATCCTGATAGTACCTATTGGTCTAGTATGAGGATTTTGGTCTTCTTCACATTGAGTTGTAATCCACACTGAAGGTTATAATCCCTGATCTTCCCCAGCAGGTGCTTCAAGTCCTCCTCACTTTCAGCAAGCAAGCTTGTGTCGTGAGGTGTTTGCACATCGAAGGCTGTTAAGCCTTCCTCCAACCCCGATGCCACTATCTTCTTCATATGATTCAGCTTCTTTGATTATTTGATTAGTATACAGAGTGAATAAGTATGGTGAGAGAATAAGTATGGCGAGAGTATACAAGCGTGTTGCACGCCTTTCTTGATTTTTTTTTTGCATCCCCACCCCCACCCTCTTCCTAATCTCCTTTCCTGATTTTAAACCATGCAGTATGCCCTTGTTCCATTTGCACAACTGCCTCCTGATCCATGGATAAGTTCCACATGGGCACAATGAAATGGTCTGGGACTTCCATTCTTCTGAAAGTTATCCATAGTTCATTATC
Organism: Echinops telfairi; assembly: GCF_000313985.2. Lineage (NCBI taxonomy): Eukaryota > Metazoa > Chordata > Mammalia > Afrosoricida > Tenrecidae > Echinops > Echinops telfairi. The sequence continues at coordinate 3,218,618 of NW_022105855.1, forward strand.
ACACAGTCAAATGCTTTGGCATAGTAAAAAAAAAAGCACAAGTAAACATCTTTATGGTGTTCTCTGCTCTCAGTCAAGATCCATCTGACATCAGCAATGATATGCCTTGTTCCATGTCCTCTTCTGAATCCAGCCTGGATTTCAGGCAGTTCCTTGTCAATGCATTACTGCAACCATAGATGGGTGATCTTTTTTTTTTTTTAAGCATTTTATTGGGGGCTTGTACGACTCTTATCACAAGCCATACATACGACGGATGATCTTTAGCAACATTTTACTTGCATGTGATATGAATGATACTTTTTATAACTTGATCATCTTGTTGGGTCACCTTTCTTTGGAATAAGCACAAACATGGATCTCTTTCAATTAGTTGGCCAAATAGCTGTCTTCCAACTTTCCTGGCATAGATGAGTAAGTGCTTCCTGAGCATTCTCTTCATTTTCTTTGGATGCTTCCTGCATCATTCAGTATTTTGCATAGAGAACCTTTCAATATTGCAATTTAAGCCTTGAATTTTTTTCTTGCGTTCTTTCAGTTTAAATATCTGAGCGTGTTCTTCCTTTTTAGTTTTCTAATTCTGGACTTTACACATTTTATTATAATACCGTACTTGACTTTGGCTTCTTGAGTTGACCTTTCGAATCTTCTTTTTAAGAGAGTAGAAAATCTCATCTTTCTCCCCAGGAGCAGCTCGTGGTCTTGAAACCTTTCAAATGTTCGATTCAGCTCGTTGACGTCATCATTGCTTCCATTTGCTTTAGCTACTCTCTGACGAAGAACAGGTTTCAGAGTCTCTCCTCACATCTACTTTGATTCTTTCTTTCCTGCCTTTTTAATGATCTTTTGATTTCTTCATGAATGATGGTCCTGATGTCTCCTACAACTCATCAGATTTTCTGTCATTAGTGTTCAATGTGTCAAACTTGTTCTTGAGATGTTCTCAAAATCCAGCTCAGACACTCAAGGTTATAGACTTTAGCTCTAGTGGACTTGTTTTAATTTTCTTCAGCTTTATTCTGAATTTATATATAAGCAATTGATGGTCTGTTCCACAGTCAGTCCCTGGCCTGGAGTTTTTAATGTTAAATCATTTTATTCAGGGCTCTACAACTCTTATCACAATCCATGCATGCATCCACTGTGTCAAGCACATTTGTGCATTTGTTGCCATCATCATTCTCAAAACATTTTCTTTCTATTTGAGCCCTTGATATCAGTTCCTCATTTTCCCCCCTCCCTCCCTGGCCCTTCCTCCTTCACGAACTCTTGATAATTTATAAATTATTATTTTTTCATGTCTTCCACGTCCAATGTCGGGGTTATATGTAGACCATGATCAGTTCTCCCTTTCTTCCTCACCTTCCCCTACCCCTCCTGGTCTCTGCTCTCATTATTGGTCCTGAGGGGTTTATCTGTCATGGATTCCTTGTGTTTCCATCTCTGATCTGTACCAGTGTACATCCCTGGTCTAGCTGGAGTTATAAAGTTGAATTGGGATCATGATAGTTCCTGCCCCCACTATCATGATCCCATTTCTACCTGGCCTGGTTTTTGATGCTGATATTGAGCTTCCCTGTCATCTCTTCCTACAGTATCCCATCTGGAGAAGTCCATGTGTATAGCTGCCTTTTGTGTTGTTCAAAAAAGGACTTGTCTATGAGCATATTGTTGGTTCTGCAAGATTTTTATGTGGTTTCCAGCTTCATTTCTATCATCAAGTCCATATTTTATAACTACGGTTCCTTCCTCTTTGTTTCCAACGTTTGCATTCCATTCACTAAAAATTATCAATGCATCTTGATTGCATGTCTGATCGATTTCAGACTGAAGCTGTTGGTAGAATTCTTCAATTTCTCCATCACTGGCTTTTGTGCTTAGTGCATGATTTTGAACAATAGTTGTGTTCATTGGATTTCCATGAGGGTGGATAGGTATAATCCTCCCACAGACAGCATTGTGCTTCATGATTGATTTTGCCATGTCCTTTTGGACAATGAATGTCACGCCATTTGTCTTGATTGTGCTATTTCCAACTTGACGATCCCAAAGGCTCCATTTCAAGAGGCTTTACCTGACTCACGTCACCATGGTCGACCCCTCTCCTAGAAATCAGCTTTTCCTCAGCCACATGTCTAGTGCCCTCTGACCCAGGAGACGCCTCCCATCGCATTGAGGCGGATAATGTTCTGTTTCCATTTATTGTCCCTTCAGTGTTTGACCAAGGAATGCCTACGGTGTTCCGTGACTCCTTCCTCCAAAGTGGGGCGCCGGGCCCTTCTTCCTTGTCTATTCTTAGTCTGGAAGCTCCACTGAAAGTGCTCCCTTTGGGTGACCCTGCTGGCATTTGAAATGCCGGTGACATAACTTCCAGCATCACAGCCCCACACAAGCCACCACCGTGTGACACACTGAGAGACAAGTGGTGGTGGGGCTTCATAACGTTCGTTTATTCCCAAGGCAACAATAGCGTAATCAGCGCCTCTGGGTCTCAGTGAGCTTTTCCGTGAAATGGAAAAGCTGGACGAAAGACTCTTCAGGGTTCCTTTCACCTTCGGAATCTAGTAGCTTTAAATTTACCTTTCTTTTCTGTCAAATGGAGGTGATGTCTGCCTGCTACCTCAGAGGACTGCTGCACGGTCGCACGTGATGTGCAAAGGCTCCCTTCCCTTTCCCAAGACGCGGTCTCATGAATGAATGTCAAAGGTGCTCGGTTTTCCGATGCGCTCCTCTGCCAAGGCACGCCATTGTCACACAGAGGGTTTTCATTGTGAACTGCAGCTCAAATCCCTGCAGGGCTAGGGTTGGTGTGTCTGAGACACATTTCTTTAGACAATTCGTGTTATGCAAACCGTCACTGGTCTTCTAGAGGGTGAGAAGGAGCATTGGTCGCACAGTGCTAAACCAAGAGGCTGCTTCCATCAAGATGCACAACTTTTGAAAGCCTCTGGGGCAGCTCTACCCTGTCCTACAGGGCCCTGAGGAGTCGGAATCGACTGGAGAACAACACGCTGTTTAGAGGGGTAGCAGCTTAAATAGAGGGAGTTGGCTGAACTTCTGAGGGTCTCAACAATGTAAGACACAGTTTCCGAGAACAGCGAAGTCTTTTGAAATGGAAAAATAACCCTGGAGATAGATTTTTTTAACTGCTCCCAAAGTGCTCTAAGAGGTCAAATACGTTTAGGCTCTGTTGAGTTGGTATGGGGGGCTGTTAACCACAAGGCAGTGGTTCAAACCACTCTCCTGGAGGAAGTGCAAGTTACCTGCTTTTTTTTTTTAAATTTGCAGACTTGGAAGCCCTGTGCGTTGCTGTGCGTTGGCAATGACTTGATGGCAGTGCGCTCGTTTTATTTTTGGTTTCGGTTACTCATGGAAAAGAAATATTTAAGGGCCAATAGGAGACCTGGGAGGTAATGAGTGTCAGCTCAGCTGCTAAACAGAAGGTTGGCAGTTTCGACTACCCACCACTGCATGGGACAAAAGACCTGGAGACCTGCTCCTGTAAATATTACATCCTGGGACATTCTATGGGGCAGTTCTACTCTGTCATTTAGGAGCACCGTGAACCAGGATGGGCTTGAAAGCACACAACAACATGCCAATACCATGGCCAATAAAGGACGATGCGTGCATAAACACGAACACCTTAGCTTATGCTCTTACAAAGATGAGTTGGAATAGACTTGACAGCAACGTGTTGGTCTTGAGATGTTCAACCTCAAACCCTGAACACCCCTCCCCCTTCTCCTCTTCTCCTAGATACCTGCCATCCTTCAAAATGCAGCTTACAAGCAGTGTTCTCTGACCTTTGTACTCATCCAACATGGGCTAATACTCCTTCTCCAACCCCCCTCCCCATAATGCCCTGCTATTTCTGTTTGTGGTAGTGACATAATCTGGTGTCAATTTGAGGATTAAGAGTGTAGGGCTGGAGTCGAACCTGCCAATCAGGACATAGCCAGCGAGGCCTCTGTGTGGGCATGGCCTTCTCCTGAGGATTCTGGGAACTCCTGTGTCTCTCCTTGGAGGTGGGAGACTCTCTTTCTCTGTTCACTCCCTGTGAGACATCCCTGTGGAGAAGACACATGGAGAGAGGCTGATGGAGCCAGACCTCTGGAGCTGGAGAAGCCACATGGAGACCCCTGCCAGCGCCGAGATGCTTATAAGGTCACTGGATCCACAAGACTTCCCACTCCCTAGCCTATGATCTTCCTGCATTTGGCATCATTGCATGTGTTTCATGAGTCTGAAGAGGACTTTCTAGATTGGTATTGGACATAGGGGCTAATATTGGACTTGATCTGGACTGGGCTGGGTTGTTTTCTCAATATTCTACTGCTATTTCTTATACCCATATGAATGTCTATGAATTTGTTTCTCTAGTCTACCCAGACTAACACACTATTAGACTCAATTAGAATGTCTTCTAACTCCTACCACCCTCTTTCCTCATGGCCTAATCAGTTATTTATCTGCCTTCCCCACTATCCCTTGACCATTTTGAGAGCAAGAATGTTATGCTCCATATCATGTTACAGTACTTGGCACATGGTAGAAGTATATAACCCAGAAGCATCACTTAGCTACACTTGTCTATTCTTGGGTCATGTGTCCCCGTCTATACAAGTGACTTAGGTTACTTGTGTACATCAGGGTTCACATCACAGTCTCAGTTTGTTTTCCTGCCTAAGTGCTCCGTGTGCATGTGATGAGAGATGAAGCTCTGTGGAGAAGGTGGATTGTATGTAGTCCTTGAGCACTGTCAAAATTATGTCCGTGCCACCAACTGCATCAAATATCAAACGTGTCACAAGCAGGCTGGTTGGACTGCCAAAGGGGCTACGATGATGGGCCCAATCAGCAGGGGTTGTAAGGACGGTGCAGGCCTGGGCCGCGCTGCATTTGGCTGCACCAAAGATGGCTGTGTGGTGGAACCAACTTCGTGGCAGCCCCCAAACGACCCCAAACCCCAGCTCCCTGCCGTCTCGTCCATCTGACTCAGAGAGACCCTGTCGGAGAGGTAGAACTGCACCTGTGGGTTTGTGGGACTAGGTGTTTACAGGCGAAGAAAGCCTCGTCTTTCTCCCAGAGTGCCCCTGCGCAACCACTAGACCTGAGGAACCTGTGTTTTCCGTGGGTGAGCTGAGGAGCGCAGGTGTCTAAGCTGCATAATTCTGAGGTGAAGCACATGCTCAAGAAAGGGCCATGTACAAGGATGATTCAAAAGTCAAGCCGATTTTAAATTTAAAAAATCAGATTCACAATAAAAATCAACGGCTCTTCCCTCTGCCCAACCAGGACATTTTCACGAATGCGACGGCAAACAGAAACGAAGGTCCCTGGGAACCTGAGGAGGCGATGGAGGGTCTAGGGCAGGGCAGGGCCTGGTTTCCCTTGACCAGGCGCCGCTACCAAAAGTTACATGTGTTGTTGAGGTGACTGCACGCTATAGATAAGGCTTTCTTGTTTGTGTTACGGGGGACTTCGAGGTGACAACATTCTGATTCCTTTATCGCTTATAAAGAGGGACCGTCTCAGAAGCACGCAGGGCAGTTTTCCCCTGCCCTCTGTGGGTCAGAATAGCCTTGGTGGCAGCGAGGTGTTTGTTTTGTTTTGTTTCTGTAACAAGCAGACGTGTGGACTGCCAGCTGCAAGGCCCGAGTTTCAGTCCCCGCAGCCGCTCCGTGGGGAGACGAGCTGGTCTGCAGTTGTAAAGATGTGCAGCCTCAGAAACCCTGCGGCACATTCTGTGCTGTCTCCAGAGTGGCTGTGGGTCGGGCTGATTCAGCAGCCGTGGCTTTGGCTTGGTTGTGACACCATACCGTTTGGGGAGGTGGAAGCTTTGGATGGCCCGTGGAAAACTAGGCAGGAAAAGTTAGGCTGTGGGACTGAGATAGCTGGTAGGACTGAGGGATCTGTACCAGTCTCCATGCTTCCTGAATCCCGGGTGACTGCAGGGGGAGGCACTTCATCTTGTGAGGTTCGGCTGACCTGTCTCTAAGGAGAATAAAGCCAAACTAAAGCAGCACTCTCAAATGCTGGTTGACATCAGGAAACCTGCTGAGCGGGCAGAAATCTGCCTGTCCTGTCCAGGGGCCCAGCAGCAGTAGAGGGCCGGTGGACAAGGCAGGGAGTGGTCAAAGCTACCATCCTGCCTCGGGCCTCCCTCCCTGGCCACGGGCCATCCTGCAGCCACTGAGGAGCAGCCTGTTCTCCTAGTCTTGAAGACAGGAAGTGGGAGGGGATACCTTTTAATTGAGGATGTGGAAAGGGGTGCCACAGGGATCAAAGGTAGAGACCCTGCTATGACATTTGAGAAATTGCACTCCAAAGACTTTTGCTCAATGGATTCCACTACTAGCAGCCACAGCATGCCCTAAAGAAACATCAGTCTGGGGAATGTGCATGCCATTGTCCGGGAATACTTTCCCAAAGAAGGCAGAAGGCAGGTGGTTCCCTGCCAAGCACACCAAGCAGCAGGGAGAGGAAGGGTAGGAAGCTGTGCATTGTGTTCTGCTTCCTGTGTGAGGGAGCTCGGGTCTCCCAGGGGCACTAGGAAGTATTAGAGGGAGGGTTTCAGTTTACTTCTTCCTGCTCATCATCGAGAGGCCCTGACCAAGCTGAGGCAAGCTCTGTCATTTCATCACACAGTTCTTGGGTCTTACAGTGATCTGGGGTTGGCGCGTAATCTCAGAGACTTCATACAGGAGGAAGACTGCCTCTGCTGGGAACATGTTCACAGCCCACATGTGGCTGGGACCAGGGTTCATTGCTCACCCACTAGACCCTCTCAGAAAGCATCCGCGAAGGTAGATAATCAGGGAAACAAACTTTTCTTCTTTGTAAAGAGTGAATCTTTTCCTCCCAAAGCGTTGTCATTATTGTTGTTGCTGGTGGTCACCAAGGCAGTCCCTGATTCATGGTGACCCCGGGAAGGAATGGCACTGGGCTCTTGCGCTGCCTAGGGTTTTCATTGGCTACTTTTGGGAAGTAGAGCTCCAGGCCTTTTGTCTTAATCTGTCCTGGTCCATGAACTCTGCTGCTCAGCCTTATGGTAACACACTGAAAGACAGCGAGGCACAGGAGGAGCACTGGCTGGAAACCAAATCCGGGTCTCCCACACAGAAGGCAAAATTTTCGGTTACTGAACTAGCCTTGCCCACTCCAAAACCAAAGAGTGTCATTATGGGACCTGTGAATGTTACTGTGGCGAAGGAAGTAGAGGGGCAGAGGAAGGCCCTCATGGAGATGTGTTGGGGTGTGCATGCCTCTTAATTACAGGTAAAGACACACATCACAGGAAGGGGTTGTACAATAGGCAATACAAGCAATAGGAGGGGGATAAACAAGGGGCATAAGTGTATCAGGAAGGGGATGAGCTAGGGGTGTACACATGACAGGAAGGGGTATACATGTGACAAGAAGGGCGGACCCTAGATTCATGATGGCAGCCTAACCTTGGTCACCCTTGAGTGGGCTTGACCTCCCTGGGCTCTCCTTCAGGGAAACAATCTACTACTATCCTTATCCGAAGAGAATGTGTTAATCTGGGTTGACTAGAGAATAAATCCAGAGAGCTTCATATCAAAGAGTAATTGTATATTAAGAAAACATCTCAGCCCAGTCCAGATCAAGTCCATAAGTCTGTTATTAGCCCATATCAGTCTATAAATTTCTCTTCAGACTCACACAACACATGCAATGCTGTTGGGAGCTGCTCTGAAAGCAGAGGTCTGTTCGTTCAAATGTGGACGTGCAGACACAGCTCTCTCACGGTCAGATTGTCTCTCTCACGGTAAGGTTAACTTTTGTGCTTTAATGTTATTGAAAACATCAGGTGCTTAGCCTTGGGAAGAATATTTGCCCGACAAACAAGAACAAGGATGGGGGCGCTATTTTGAGCAATAGTACATTCCCACTTAACAGTGTATAAAAGCTTGCTGGAAAATAAACTCGGGGCTGCAGTCTTGAATTGCAGTCCTCCTGACCCCAGCTTTTTTGTGTCTCTCTTTTCTCAGTCCTCACCCCCTCAATCGAGTCCACGATGCTCTGCCGGCGGGCTCCGGCACAATGCCAATGGGTGGAAAGTCTTGTGGATTCAGTGGCAGTGGAAGCATCTCAGCCCTGGTGCATTTCTCCACGTGGCTCCTCCAGCTCCAGGTCTCTAGCTCCATCAGTGTAGCTCCATGTGGCTTGTCAACAGGAATGTCTCCCAGGGAGATGAAGTAGAAAGCGTGGGTCTGGCCTCCGTTGAGCTAGTTATCTCCTTAGCACCTCCAAATGAGGTCATCAAGCCTGTGACCTGATTGACAGGCTAAACTCCACCCTTCACTCTTAATAGTCTCAAGTTGACCCCAGATTATGTAACTCCGACAGTGCTAAAGGCCATAAAAGAGTGACAATATAGAACTGTCTTAAGAGGGACTGTTGAGTCTCTGTGGAGGAGATTATCAAGAAGAGTTTGATGGATAAACAGGAAGCGTTGAAACACATGTTCCTTAAACCCTTTCAAACTACCTAATACAAATTTGGTGTGTGTGTGTGTGTGTGTGTGTGTGTGTGTGTGTGTGTGTGTGTGTGTTGGGCTCAGATGCTCCAGGCAATGGGATTATCATGGGAGCAGAGAGGCAAGCTGGGAGAATTAGGAGCTTTCTAACAAATCTAGAGAAAAGGATCAGGGGCTTCAGGGGCCAGGCTCGTAGTTTGACAGTTTCAGAAAGGGTTCACTTAGACCTCATTCACCCTCCTCAGCCCCAGGCACTGCTCCAAACAGAACAGACCAGTAAGACGTGTGGGCTTTCCTTTGCACCCCACAATTTGCCCAAGGGCCAAGTCCAAGCCAGTCCTACCTGTAACAGATTCTGTTGCAGGGAGAGGGGAAGCCACTGCACGGCTTTCTGGTTGGATGTGCCAGGTTCTTGGCTCTGCTGCCACTTTCTCTAGACTGCCTCTGTGTTCTTACAGATGACCTTTAGAGGATGGCATCTGAGCCGGCGGTGCCAAGCTTCCTGCATAAAACACAATGAGTCTGTGCCCATGTCCACAGCTTCGGGCATTTCCTTTGGACTGTGAGCTGCATGGCCAACGTGTTTGGCCTCATGAAGGACGCACGGGGTGCACAGGAGCATTTTCAGGGGCATCGGCTGCTGTTTGCTTGACAGAGGAGAGTTATGGAGTGAAGGAACATGGAGACTTTGTCCTGGGCAGAGCAGACCCCGACTTACACTGTGACCTTTGTGTTCAGCATATACCAGGGCATCTTGGCACTGACCCACCCGCAACTCCCCACGTCCGTGGGCTCCTTCTATCGGTCCCAGAAGCCCTTTCACTTCAGAATCCCTGCACGCGGCTCCCTTGTGCTCCTGTACGTTACTGAAACTTTAATTCACAGTGATGACTTCTTCCTATCAGAATTCATTTCCTCCTTGACCTTTGTTATAGGTTACATTTTGTCTACCAAGATATGTGCTGGGTCCCTAACCCCGATACCTATGGATAGAACACTGTTTGCAGATACAGGCTTCTTTGTTAGGTGGTTAGAGCGTGTCAGAGAAGGGGAGGTTCTAACTCCCCTCATCCCTGAGCTATGAAAAGAGCAGAGGGACCCACACACAGGGAAGGGAGAGCAGAAGGGGGGTAGGCAGAAGTCATGTGAGAATCTTCTACAAACCAAAGAACCAAAGGACATCTGGGACTACCTACAAAGGACTTCACACAGCAGAAGGCTTGATCTGAACTGCAGCCTCCAGGACTGTGAGGAAATGACGTTCCGTCCTTACAAGGTACTGTGTCCGTGATTTGTCTCAGAACAGCACTCAGAACAGAGAGCACTTCTCTCGGTCCGGTATTGGTTGGACAGAACGGAACTGCCCCACAGGGTTTCCCATGCTGTAATCGTGAAGGGGATAGATTTCCAGGTCTCTTTTCCTGAAGAACCTCTGGGGTTTTTTCAACCACCAGCCTTTCGGTTAGCAGCTGATCACAGTGATCACTGTAGCACAGAGAAACAGGGTGCACCTTGTTCTCAAACGCAGTCTCACTGCCGTTGAGATTCCAACTCACAGCGACCCTACAGGCAGGGAAGAGCTGTCCCTGTGAGTTTCGGACGGTCACCCTTGACAAGAGTGAAAAACCTGGTCTTTCACCTGAGGAGCCTGAGGTGGTTTTGAACTGCTGACCTTGTGGTTAGCAGCCCAATGAGTAAGCACTAGGCCACCAGCCAACTACAAGGCTACAGGAGTGCTGTGGAGTCACAGAAAGGGAAATATAACCATGCCACAAAACCCTTCACAGACCTTTTTGTGAGGAAGAGGGATAGTGTTGCTTTTTAAGTAGCCCAAAGAGAAACACGCATACATTCAAAGCCTGTGTGCACATGCCTCCCGCTTGGGCACTTCAGAAAAATGTTTTTGCAAAATGACTTTGGCTAACACCGGAAGAAAGGTGTTGAAAACTGGGCTCCTTAAGCCAGTACAAATCAAATCTTAGGGGTGTGGATGTTTTTATATTTGTGGTTTCTCATTTTCCCCGTGCCCCAGAATCACCATGTTTATTCTGCATTAATATTTGGACTCATCCAGCACACAGTTGTATGGACGTCCCCCTGCCCCCCAGGAAGGAGAGCCTGGGTGGCAGGGGGTGAGAGTTCTAAAACGGAGGTGCTTGACTTGTGTCAGAATGATGGGCCCAGGCTGGTGGCCCAGCATGGCCTCAATCCCTCCCCACCCTCCGCCAAGGCTCACTTACATGCCTATTCCCTTGCAACCAGCCAGCCCTAAGAGCAGTGGTGCTCCACCTTCCAAAGGCCACGACCCTTTCACACAGTTCCTCATGTGGTGGTGACCCCCCCAACCGTAAAATTCTTTCTGTTGCTACTTCATCACTGTCATTTTGCTACTGTTATGAGTTGGGCAACCCCTGGGAAAGGGTCGTTGGACCCCCCAAAGGGGTCGCGACCCACAGGTTGAGAACCGCTGCTCAGAGGGCTTTAAATACCTGCCAAAGGAGATCTTTTTCTCTGTGATTAAACTAAAAGTATGAAAAGATTGTTCGAAGGGAGGGTCTTGACAGAAACCATTATCAGAAATTCCCTCAGCCGCTCTCAGGAAATGCTTTGAGATTTGACCTTATGACCACCCTGTGGGATTCCCCTCTCCTCCCCCAACCCTGCCCAGTCACTGGTTAGTATTTAAACTAACCAGTCCAAATAACCCACATTTATATTTCCAACCAAAGGACTGTAAAACCCCAGTTTCAAGTTGCCCTACTCCCAGCCCTCTTATCTTGCAACTTCCGGTGAGAACAGTGCGTTGTAACAAGATGCTCACCTGGGTTGTAGGCACACAGGTGAGGGGTAGACAGGGGTCACCTTGGGACTCTGGAGGAATCACTGGGAATGTTATGAAAACATGGATTCTGATTCAATCTACAGTGAACCCTCGTTTATCGCGGTTAATCGGTTCTAGACCCTACCGTGATAAATGAAATTCCACGAAGTAGGATTCCTTATTTGTAAATCAAATATTTTCGTAGTTAGAGCATAGAAGACATGAAAAAACACCCTTTAGTCACCATTACATTCGTATTACCCAATTTATTAAACGAAAAAGGGAAAATACAGTAAAACATTTTGGACATTACAATTATCATTTATTATTTATTATATTATTTCTGGCATCTAGTTTACAGTATTACATATTTCACATACAGTATTATTATACATAGTTCTTACAAATACTGTAATCAATAGCCTATGAAATGACTTAAGGGATGTACTCTACAGGTGGGTCGCCGTCTTTTTCCTCTGAAGGAGTGGGTGTAGGCAGTGGGTGCTGTTACGCAAAAACCGCGATAGAGTGAAGCCGTGGAAGTCGAAGCGCGAAGTGGCGAGGGTTCACTGTACTTGAATCAGAATTTCCTACTTAAAATCTCAATGTTTTATATAGAAACTGACCAGGGGCTTTACGAAGGAATTCCCTGGATGGGGGAGCGCCGGTCGCTGCCTTTCTTCTTCCGCTACTCCATCTGCTGTCTGATTAACCACAGGGTCACCTTGGCTATAAGCCCAAGACTCACGTAGAGGTAATTCCTGCAAACTCGCCTCTTAAGAAATGTTCAAGCTCATTACCAGAGGGCCTGGCAATGTAGTGGTTAGGTGTTGGGCTGCAATCGGCGCAGCTGGTGGTTCGAAACCACCAACAGCTCCTCAGGAGAAAGACAGACTTTCTACTTGCGTGAACGGCATGAACCGTGACAGCCCTGGAAACGCACGGGGAGGGGTCGCTCCGAGTCTAGACCCATGGCAGTGGCCCATGAAACGGATGCTGCGCAATAAATATGCGGAGTGAAAACCGAGAGGGAAGTTGGGTCCGTGGCGGCTTCACAGCGGAGAACTGCCGAGCCAGTTTTAACGAAACGGGACTTTTAAATGAAAGAAACGAAATGTCAACCTATTTTGTTGTCTGTGTGTAGTTGTTGGTTGCTGATGAGTTGCTTCCAACTCATTCAAAACACGGCCCATTCCTGCATCCACTTCACAGCTGTTAGGGCTGAGAAGACTGTTGGAGCCCCTGTGTCAGTCATCTCATTGAGGGATTTCCTCATTTGCTGTTACCATTCCCGCTGCCATCAAGTGATTGCAGCTCTCCACGAAGTTTCCCAGCCTGTCCCTCTTTCCTGGACCACGCAGCCCGTGATGTACCTTCCCATAGATCTCAACCCACGGCCAGCCCGTGTGACAGAGACCACCTCGCCCAGAGGGGTTTCCTGGCTGTAATCTGGGCGGCAGCACTCCACCAGGTCTTTCTGCTGCGAAGCAGTCCTTGGTGGATTCGAACCTCCAACAATTCTATGAGCACTGGATCATTTGGGTCACGGTGCTCCTTCGGCCTGCTTTCAATCAGTTAATTCAGTTCTTTGTTTTTGCAGCCAAACAGATACCTTAACTCGTGCTCCCTGTGTGAGGCCTCCCTCTGCTACCTACCCTGTTTCCCCGAAAATAAGACAGTGTCTTATATTAAGTTTTGCTCACAAAGATGCGCTAGGTCTTATTTTCAGGGGATATCTTATTTTTCCATGAAGAAGAATACGGCACACATTTATTGTTTATTGTTTTATTAAAAGAGACCTCGCACTTCCTGTCTGCTCCGGCTGCACTGCGGCCAACAGTGAGCTGCACGGCTGCGCCCACCGCTAGGGTCCAGTGTCCAGAGTTACGGTAGCTTCAGAGGCCTTATTATTGGGGAGGTCTTATTTTCGGGGGATGCCTTATATTTCAGCGAGAGGCAAAACTGTAAGTAGGTCTTATTTTCGGGGGATGTCTTACTTTCAGGGAAACCGGATAACGTTACCAAGCACAGTGGATGGCCCAGGGCTAGCCACCTGGTGCTCCCACTGGGTGATTGAGAACTACTGCAAAGCACCCGGGCAGTGCTGTGATTGCTGCGGCAAGGTCATGTTAGTCAGTTCGCCCCAGTGATGAGACCGTGTGTGAAAGCGCCTTTCCAAACCAAACCAAACTCACTGCCATTGAGGCGATGCTGACTCACAGCGGCCCCTGTGGGCTTCTCAGACAGGAGCTGTTCACAGGAGTAGAAAGCCCTGTCTTTCTTCCGAAGGGCCGCTGGTGGTTTCTAACTGCCCACCATGCAGATCACAGCCCAGCGAGTGAGTAACCACAATACCACCAGGGAACCTCCAACCTGTGGTTACTCTCACCCACTTCCAAGTCCAGCCATCCAGCCTCCTGGTCATTTGGTGTATCGCTGATATCCTCCCAATAACTTCTCATATTTATTAGGGGAGTACAATTATTAGGGCACTTTTGTAACTTACATAAAATAAATATCCAATTTGGTGCCCCAATTAAAGTCTGGTTTTATTTCCTTCCAATTTATCTTTTATACTATGCATTCGCAAGGAGCCCAGATCACACAGTGGTTACAAGTGAGGCTGGGTTGACTTGGTGGCAGGACTTCAATAAAACCCACCCATGGTTCCTTAGTCATTGTCTCAGCACAACTTCCTTGGTGCGGCACGTGAAGTCTTTTAGGATCTGCGCCCAGCTCCCTCCCTCCCTTTGTGGCCTGTGCTGTCTGTCTACTCTGTTCAGCCAAACCAAACCTTTGCAGGCACAGACGTGCACTCAATTCTTCTGCTTGGGATTCCCAACCCTTTCTTTCCACACCTGCCTGGCACTTCTTATTGAAAGAGACCATTTGCGGGTCCCCACCTCAGTGAGGCGCTTCTCTTAGAGGGCTATCTGGGAGACTAAAGGCTCTGTCCTTGGGGCTGCACCCTTTCCCTCCTTCTCTATCCAGGCGTCTACAGCCTCTCCAGGACTTCTTTTGAGGACTCACCAGTCCGCTTGCATCCCCATCCTGTGTTCTTTATTGTTCTTTTGCCAGGTCAAACTGCGTCTGCGGGTTTCTGAGGCTGTACCTCTTAATGAGGGTACGAGCCGTATCGCTCTGCCGTGGAGCCGGCTGGTGGTTTCTGAACCGCTGACCTTGAGGTTAAGTAGCTCAATGCATAACCACTGCGCCACCAGGGTTCCTTAGTTGGTGCTTAAGATACGTGAATAAACAGCAACATCAAAACCAAATCATCTTTCCTGAAAACATTTGAAACAGTTCAAAAATATAGCGCTAGGCGGCAGTAGAGGCTATTTAAAAAAATCAACCTTTTTTGGTTTAAGCCCAGCAGGTGGTGGTCTCTAACACAAAAAAATCCTTTTCTCCTGTTGGCTTCCGCTAGCTTCCTTGTCGCCGGGGGCTCTTTCTAGGAAATGATAGATGCCCAGGACATGAGTGTGTGCAATCTGTTGAGAACCCCTGCTCCCATGCACACTACCAATCCAATGTCACTCTGTCTGTGGCACAGTGAAGAGGGCTTGGCTGCTAACTGTTCCTCAGGAGGAAGATAAGGATGGCACTCTTTTCCCATGAAGATGTACAGGTTGTAGAACTCATTGGAGTACTTAGGACAGTCTGGTTTGGGGTGTGTGTGTGTGTGTGTGTTTCTCTTTATTATCCCAGGAAATTGTTGGCATAGAAGAGTAAGTTACAACTAAGTTGTTTGTTTCAGAGAATTCTTAACAATTTTTTTTTTAAAAAGCCATTAAAAAAGTCTGAGTACCCTCCACCCCCAAGACTTTGAATCCTAGTCATACTTCAGGTCTGAAACAGAACTCATCCTGTGTTTCAGTTTTGAGCCCAAACAATAAAGAGGTCCAGACGGGGGTGGGGGTGGGGGTAGAGGTTAAGTGTTGGGGCTGCATGCCATCCCAAAGGTCAACAGCTGGAAACCACATGCCTCTGCAGGAGAAAGACGGGGCTTTCTACTCCAGTAAAGAGTTACAGGCTGGGAATTCACGTGGACAGGACTGCTACCCTGCCGTGTGGGGTCCCCAGGAGTAGGCATTAACTCGATAGCAGCAAGTTTGGGTTTCATTTCAAGGTGAATAGTAAGAGTGTTGGAGGATGTGGAAGAGGTAACCTGCTTTTAATCAAAATACTAGATATATAACACACTTTTAAGATTTATTTTGTTAAAAACCCAAAATGTAAAAAAAATAAAATAAAAACCAAGTAACAGCTCCCTCCTTGGCAGCAAAAATTCCTTTTAAGCTTAATCAGCTAGGAAAGTCATTAAAATAAATAGCCGGGCACTACGCATTCCCCCACCCCTTCACATTCAGAGGCCTCAGAGGATGGTGATCTGGCAGGGCCAGGCATGGAAGGATCCCTCCAACTTATTCATTGACATTTATTTACATAATAGTTTTGCTGACATAGCTTACACAACCCAATATATGTGTCCACATACAAGTCTGTTGTTCAGTCTGACCGAGTGGCAGCCCTCCAGTCTAGATAGACACGGTTACCTGGGGCTCCAGGGAGAAGTGGCAGCTGGGAAATTCAGACACGTTTGTCTCTTTAGCAGTTCCTGGGACTTTCAATATTCTGCTCCAGCAGCTCGATTCAAATGCATACTTGAATGGTCATAATTTCCTAATGATCCTTGCACAACCTGCTTCTTAAAGTGTCCTTTGTATCTTGTGATCATTGTAAAAAGCTGCTAATGCTTCCGGTGAACATTATAAAAACTGCTCCTGCCCCCTTAAGGTATATAACTTGCTGGCCTTTAACTGGATTTTTAAGGTAGTTTCCTTCTGCCTCATATTTCAAAATAAACTTAAAGTTTCTCAAATCAACCTGGGTTTTATCTTTGGCTGAAACCGTGACAGGTATTCCTGTACCTTGTTCCCAGCATCAAGACTAGGGAGGTACACGCTCCTTGGGATAATCAACCATTTGAAATTAGAAGAGCAGCATTTATCCAAGGACAACATTAAGAAGGCAGGAGGCTTATGAAAAAGGAGCTATGGAAATGGGAAAACACAAGAAGGAGGAGGGATAAACAAACTATGTTCCATTGTGAAGATCGCCGTCGATATGAAACAAAGCGTATATGAATTGTTCAATGGGAGACTGATCTACTCTCTAAGACCCCACCCAATTCACAAGGAAAACTTCCAATGAATAAAACAAACAACAACAAAAACCCTGGCTTCAATTTTCTAAGCGTATATGAATTGTTCAATGGAAGACTGATCTACTCTCTAAGACCCCACCCAATTCACAAGAAAAACTTCCAAGGAATAAAACAAACAAACAACAACAAAAACCCTGGCTTCAATTTTCTAACAGTTTATACCCTGTTGTTGTTGTTAGGGGCCATCAAGCCTGCTCTGACCCACAGTGGCCCTGTGCACAGCAGAGTGAAACACGCACGGTCCTGAGCCATCCTCATCACGGTTTCTCTGGCTGAGCCCCTTGGCGCAGCCCCTGTGTCACTCCATCTCATCCAAGGCATTTCTCTGTGTGCTGCCCCTTCGTTTTACCAAACATGATCTCCTTCTTCAGGAACTGGTTGCTCCTGATCATATGTCCAAAGTATGTAAGACAAAGTCTTGTCATACCTGCCTTACTTCTTCCAATGCAGACACGTTTGTCTTTACAGCAGTTCATGGTGCTTTCAATGTACTTCTCCAGCACCATGATTCAAATGCATCAGTTCTTCTTTGGTCTTCCTTATTTGGTGTCCAACTTTCACATGCAAATAATGCAATAGAGAGTGTTATGGCTTGGGTCAGGTATACCTTAGTCCTCAAATTAACATCCTTGCTTTTTAATACTCTAAAGAGGTCTTGGCCAGCAGATTTACCTACTGCAATACGTTGTTTGATCTCTTGACTGCTGCTTCCATGAGTATTGATTGTGGACCCATGCAAGACCTTGTCATTTCAACATGCTTATCATCATGTTACCTGTTGGTCCATTTGTGAGGATTTTGGTCTTTCCTACATTGGGTTGTAATCCATACTGAAGGCTACAATCCTTGATCTTCATCAGCAGGTGCTTCAAGTCCTCCTCACTTTCAGCAAACAAGGTTGTGTCATCTGCATACCGCAGGTTGTTCATAAGCCTTCCTGCAATCTTGATGCTGTGTTCTTCTTCATAGTTTCCAGCTTCTCTGATGATTTGCTCACCATGGAGATTGAACAAGTATGATAAGAAGATATAACCCTGACGCACCCCTTTCTTGATTTTAAACCACGCAGTATTTCCTTGTTTTGTTTGCATACCTGCCTCGATCTACGTACTAGTTTCGAGTGAGCACAATGAAGTGTTCTGGAAGTCCATTCTTCTCAAGATTGTCCACAGTCTGTTAGGGTCTACACAGTCGAATGCCTGTGCACAGTCAATGAAACACAAGTACACATCTTCCTGGTGCTCTCTGCTTTCAGCCACGCTCCATGTGGCATCAGCAGTGATGTCCCTGGTTCCACGTCCTCTTCTGAATCCGGCCTGAACTTCTGGCAGTTCCCTATCAATGCACTGCTACAACCTGTTGTTGGATGATCTTAAGCAAAATTTATACCCTAAGACTCTGTAAAATCTTTGCTGACCACCATTCCTAAGCCATTATATCCTGATGTGCACCCAGTCTTCATCAGGTCCCTAGACTGAAAGCCTGGCCTTAAAGCAGACCCCCACACGTCAGTTGTGCTCTGAGACTTAATCCCTCCTTTGTCTTCAGATTTAATCTAGGAAGTGAGCTCCCTTGTGGTAGAAAGCAAGACACGGAAACTTTGCCTATCAACAGATTACTTTATTGGTATTTGAAGGAGCCATGATTTGACGATACAAAAGAACTAGAGCATATTTTGGGGGCCTTTGCTAAGTGTGCTCATGTGGTACAAATGGGTAAGGACTCTTGGCTGGAATTGAAAAAAGATTGCTGGTTCACATTGTTAAAACTAATTTTAAAGAATCACAATATTAAGTTTGTGTGAACCAGGGAACATCTGATTGGAGAGTCAGGCTTGAGTTTGGAAAGGTTTTTGTAAAGGTAGGTAATTAGTCATGATCGGCTAGCTTCGCTTTTTGTTTCAGGAGAGTGATTTTTTTTTCTTTTTAAAAGAGTTTTATTGACATACAATTTACATATATAATTCAATGGCTTAAGCATATTCAATAGATTTGTATAATCATAACCAAAATACATTTTAGAATATGCTTTTTTAAAAAATAATCATTTTATTGGGGCTCATACAACTCATCACAATCTGTACATACGTCATCTGTGTCCAGCACTTTAGTACATATGTTGACTTCATCATTCTTATGACACCCACTTTCCACTTGAGCCCCTAGTGTCAGCTCATTTTTTCCCCTCCATCCCCACTACCCCCTCCCAGGAGAGTGATTTGATTGGCTTACATTTCTGCTTCTGGAAAAGTAGGTTATTCACATGACATGGAAGACTATGTTTCAGTTTACTGCCATGGGGCTCAGCACAAGGGAACTCCATCTTATGGTAGGTTTTGGACTGCTAACCCTAAGGCTGATGGTTCAAACCCAGCAGCCTTTCTGAATGAGAGAGATGAGGCTATTTCCTCAAAGATTTACAAAGCCTTGGAAATCCTGTGTAGGGTTGCTATGAGTTGGAATCAACTGGTGGCAGTGTGTGGTGGTTACATAATCTGGTGTCAATTTGAGGATTAAGAGTATAGGGGTGGAGTCTAGCCTGTCAATCAAGATATAGCCAATGAGACCTCTGTGAGGGCATGGCCTTCTCCTGAGAATTCTGGGAACTCCTGTATTGCCTCCTTGGAGGTGGAAGACACACACTCTCTCTGCTCACTCCCTGCGGAGAAGACACATGGAGAGAGCCTGATAGAGCCAGACTCCTGGAGCTGGAGAAGCCAAGTGGAGACCCCAGCTAGTACTGGAATTCTTACAGTGCCACTGGATCCATAAGATCCTACCCACTGACCTGTGATCTTCCTGCATTCAGCATCATTGCATGTGTTTCATGAGTCAGAAGATGACTTTATAGATTGGTATTGGATATATGGACTAATATCAGACTTAAGGACTTGATCTAGAATGGGCTGGAATGTTTTCTCAATACTCAATTGCTCTTGTATATAAACCTCTTTCTTATATACAAATGTGTTTATGAATTTGTTTCTGTAGTCTACCTGAAGTAACACACAGAGGTTTTTAAAATTCTAGTTGGATCAGGTTATTAGAGTCCACTCTGAGGAAATGTGGAAGAAAGGTCCTTTGAACTACTTCTGAAAAATTGAGGATTGTGCACCATGGTTCTGCTCTGACACACAGAAGTTGTCATGAGTTGATTATTTTCTTTGGTTGTTTTTGGTTATTGTAAAAAGCTGCTAACTGCTTCCTGTGTTCATTATCAAAATCTACTTCTGCCACATAGTTTAAAGTATAAAACTTGCTTGCTTTTATTGGATTTTTGAAGTCATTTCGATTATGAAGATTAAGAAGAGGATGCAGAAGGTGGGGTATTATAATCTATCAGCCTCAGACCTCGTTTATATCGCTGAGGAAGGATGAGAAAAAGCAGGATCAGCATAAAGCTGGTTCTTCTGGGGCGGGCAATCACTTTTCTGTTAGTTTGTCCTACTGCAGTGGCCTGTGCATTGCTGGGAGCCAGATCACCAATATTTCAAATACCAGCAGAGTCACTCATGGGCAGGTGTCAGGACAGTTGATAGGCGGAGGCAGACTAGCAAGAAGGAAGAACAATCCAAGTTTGAAGAGTCAGCCCCTGAAACCCATATAAGTAGAAGTTGAGCATCACCTGATCATAATGCCCGAAGACGAGCCCCTCAGGTTGGAGGCACCCAAAGTCCACCTGGGGAAGCTATGTCCTCCGAGCAGAGTTGTCCTCAATGACTCGCAGGAGCGAAGCTTTGGGGACATTCATTTGCTGGTGGGGAATGACTCGAAGTGAAACAACTGCAGACATTCATTAAAAGTTGGCATCTATGAAGTATGAATCTAGGAAAATTGGAAGCTGTGATAAATTAAATAGAATGCATAAAGATCAATATCCTAGGGATTAATTAGTGAGC
>NW_022105855.1:3239169-3241303 GCF_000313985.2 Echinops telfairi
TGGCATCTATGAAGTATGAATCTAGGAAAATTGGAAGCTGTGATAAATTAAATAGAATGCATAAAGATCAATATCCTAGGGATTAATTAGTGAGCTAAAATGGACTGCTATTGACCATGGTGAATCTGACAATCACATGGTTTAATATGCCAGGAATGGCAAGAACTATCTTGAAGTACAATGATGTAGTGAAAGGAAAACACCATATGCTTACAAGGAATGCCAGTTAGTAAGAATCCAATCACCAATTACTAATTATTCAAATTTACTCACCAATCACTACTGCCCAAAATGAAGTAGTGAAAGATCTGTACCAACTTTTGCAGTCTAAAACTGATGAAACAAGATGCATGGACAATTATTGATGATTTGAATGTGGAAATAAAGAGGAAGGAACAGGAGTTGGAAAATGTGACCTCAATAGAAATGAAGTTGGAGACAGCATGGGAGAATTTTGCAAGATGGAATGATATAATTTTGCAAATACACTTTTTTTCAACAACATAAACAATGACTCACTAGATAAAATACACAGGAATCAAACTGGCTGCATCTATAGAAAGAGACAGTGAAGGGGCTCACTATTATCAGCCCAAACCAGAAGACCAGGGCCGACCTGTGGAGCAGACCGTCAATTGCTCAGATGCCTGGTTGAAGCTGATGGAAATGAACAGAAGACCATGAGGATCAAAACACGACTTTGATTGTAGCCCACTGCGTTTAGAGACCCTCTCAAGAAAAGACTGAATGCACTGAACAGAGAGGGTCTCTAAATGCAGGGGGCTATAATCAAAGTCGTATTTTGCCTCCCAGCAGGTGCTCGGTGGCTTTGCATCCTTCCGAAGCCTCCTTTTGCATGTTTCCCTTCCCAGACCACCTGTTCCTTCTCCTCTGTCGTCGGAGGTAAGGCATAGACGCCACAATCCAGTCGAGTTATGACATCATCTGCCGGACTCTGGCGGCGGTGGCAGTTCCTGGTTGAATAGTAAGGAAGCTGGAAGCTTCAGGTCATTTGACTTGGCAATCCTTAAGAGGAGAGGAAAACAATTTTGCTTCCAATTTCCAGGAAAAGATTCCATGGTTTGGGAAGAGATTTGACTAATAGCAGACCCACACAGGGTGTTTGTTTTTTCTACACAAAGTTTAGGCAGTCTTCACAATTAGACTTTCTCTGGACTGATCACCACTTAATGAGGTTCTCAATAGCCAATGACCACTGGCCAGTTAGGGCAGCTGTAAGGACACTTTGCATTCATGGGCTACTGTGCTGGAATGGCATATGGCAGTGGTTAGCATCTTCAGAAGAGCTAGAGGGCAGTGCAGTAGGCAAACATGGGTGGCATTTTAAATCTCTGTCAATTAATTGTACAGCTGCTGACCAGTGTAACAACAAGACTGGGGCAGAATAGGAGGGACCCAAAGGAACCTAGTTTAATGGTTCTCAACCTTCACTCCACCTTCACTTTGGGAAACACCTCTCCCCCCCTTGCTGAGGATCGACAACCCTCTCTCTCTGAAGCACACAGCACATTTCCTGGAATTACTGTCTGTTTGGGACGGCAGAGCCTGAAGCGGTGTGTCGAGTTAGCTTCCTGGTGGAATGACTACACTACAGTTTTCTTTTTCCTGGGAATAAAAGCACAAAAGCACAAAAGCATTCACACATTAAAAGGTCAGCAAAATGATCAGGCTGCCTAGGAAATTTAGTGGCCGCAAAGCTTCTCAGCAGAAGAGGAATTGTCTCTTTGCCTGAGTGTGTCTCATCCCTAGTCCGCGTCATTTTAGAGAGAGAAGAGTGTATGACATGCACACATATACTTTGATTCCAATGTTAAGTTCACAAATCACTAGAAATACACGAGGAACTGTGGTTTAAAATGTCGAAAAGTGTGAGTCAGCGTTGTACGTCCTTCACTCTACTTATTCAATCTGTGTGCTGTGTGTATGCTCTACATCAGAGAAGTTGGATTGTCTGGAGGGGAAAAAGCAGTCTTAGGGTTCGAAAGAAGGCTTGTTAGCAACCTGAGATATACAGGTGACACAACCTGACTTGCTGAAAGTGAGGAGGACTTGAAGCACTTGCTGATGAAGACCAAGGATGGCAGCCTTCAGTGTGGATTATGACTCAATGTAA
>NW_022105855.1:3241403-3257898 GCF_000313985.2 Echinops telfairi
CACAACCTGACTTGCTGAAAGTGAGGAGGACTTGAAGCACTTGCTGATGAAGACCAAGGATGGCAGCCTTCAGTGTGGATTATGACTCAATGTAAAGAACACCCAAATCCTCACAAATGGACCAAATATGTAACATCATGATAAATGGAGAAACAATTGAAATAGAAAGGTCAAGGATTTTGTCTTGCTTGGAATCGCAATCAATACTCATGAAAGCGGTCACAGGATCCATTGTACTGGGTACATCTGCTGCACAGTGTTGGACAGCAAGGATGTGACTTTGAGGACTAAGGGGCGCCTGACCCAATTTTCAATTGCATGTGAACATTGGACACTGACTAAGGAAGACTGGAGAAGAATCGATGCATCTGAGTTGTGGAGCTGGAGGAGAATCTTGACAGGACCATGGACTGCCAAAAGGAGAAACAGATCTGTCTTGGAAGACGTATAGCCAGAATGTTTCTTAAAAGCAAGGATGGCTCGACTTCGTCTCACGTCCTTTGGACAGGTTATGAGAAAGGACCAGTCCTTGGAGAAGGACATTATGCTTGGTCAGTTGGAGGCGCAGCACAAATGAGGAGGACCTTTAAGGGATTGGATCGACATCTTGGCTGCAGCAATGGGCTGAAGCATAACAACCATTGTGGGGATGGCTCAATTCCAAGCGATGTTGTGTTCCCTTGTGCACGGGGTCGCTGTGAGTCAGAACCAACTCAATCGCACACACAAAGAACGAAGGCAGGGTCAGAGCAGGGTGTGTCTTATGTGAATTTCTTTCGAGATAGGGAGAAAACATATCGAGCATGAACCACGCACTAAAGCAGAAGTGGATGAGAGTGCCGCCACACCACATGAAGATCCACAAGGAGCCGAGAAACAGAGGCTCAGAAGAGACCAGGACTTTCCCATAGAGAAAGACAACCTTCCCCCCAGCAGAGATCAGCAAACGGGACTCAAGAGCCGTGTGTGCCTCTTTCAGTGTGCACTTGTGGCTCGGAAGTAAAATGAAAAATGATAGTTTCCTTTAAGGGATATTATTCCCATGACGGCAACATATGTACAACTGTGCTTGATGCAATTGATGTATGGATTGTTACAAGAGCTGTAAGAGCCCTCAATAAAATGTTTTTATAAAATAAATAAATAATGAAGGATATTATTCTGATAGTGGCAATTTAATTTGTTTATAAAAATATATTTATGACTCTTGAATAATTTTGAAATTGTTGTAAGGGACAGAATTGGCTCTTTCTTTTTTAAAAATTATGTCTTTATCTATTTATTTGTATTAAAAGATCATTTTATTGGGGGCCCTTACAGCTCTTATAACAAGCCATACATCAATTGTGTCAAACATATTTGTACATATGTTGCCATCATTATTTTCTAAATATTTACTTTCTATTGAGCCCTTGATATCAGTCCCCCCCCCATGACTCCTTGATAAATTATAAATTATGATTTTCATATCTTATACTGACCGCTGTCTCCCTTCCTCTATGGTTTCTGTTTGTGTTTGTGTGTGTGTGCGTGTACGGTTATGTGTCTCGATGGCTGTTATCAGTCCTCCCTTCCTCCTCTCCTCTCTCCTCCTTCCCCCTACCCTCCAGGCATTGATACTCCCATTCCTGTTCCTGGATGCTGTGTGTCGTGAGCTCTTGTCTCTTCTCTGTAAGAATTGGCTCTTCCGCCTCAAAAGTTTGCCCTGGACCAAAAGTTTGCCACTTTTCAGAAAAAAAAATTTTTTTTTCTTAGCACCCTCTTGGCAATTAAAACCTTTTGTTCTGTAGCTCATAATCCAGGATAAAGTAGAGGTATCTGCTTGTCCAGCCCTCCTGGACGTTCTCAGAGCTGCCCCAGGGGCCATTATTGCCTGCTTTAAACAACACTGAAGAAAGACAAAGGAGAAATGACAACTGCCAGGTGCACTGTGCTTTTAAAATTATTGGCGAAGGAGAATCATCCTTCCTTTGAAGGGAGCCGAGGAAGGAGGGAAAGTGTATGTGACTGTTGAAAGAAGTCAGGATATTTGAAGCAGGACTGTAGAAACGATGCAGAAATTGCCCACAAGGAAATACAAAACGTGCAGAAAGCTTGGGAGTTAACTGACAAATGATTCAAAACTTAGGAATTCTCAAAGGCGGGGCCCGTGATGTTTATTCTGCAGATTCCATGGGAGTTTCTAGCTTTGTCTCAGGTCAACAAAGGCTGTTGTTAGTTTGGTCAGCGTCAGCCATTCCCCACGTTCTCCCTCCGTTTCCTCCTCTGGCTGTGCTCTGAATGAAGAGCACGCTTTCTTTCCTTTTCCTGACTGGTCCCTAAACCCGCTGGGGAGAGACAGGCTGAGCGCTTTCAAGGCTGTGATTTTCTGTGGTCCAGGGAGCGGGTGTCTGCGGAGCGCCAAGGGAAAAGAGAAACTGTACCTGATGTGGCTACCATGGGCCGAAAACAACATGGCAGAGATTATATCCAGCTGTAAGAACACTCCGAGCCGAAACAAATTGATAAATTGTTCTGAAAGAATGGCATCTAAAACCATTCTGAAAAAAACACCCCAAGCTGGAACACTGGTTTTGGGCCCTAAGAAAGAACGAATATTTGTTTACCGCAAGATATCATTACCAACCAAACAAACCAAGTTGCCATGGAGTCAGTTCGGACTCAGCTGCTCTCTAAGACAAGTGGTACTGCCCCACGGGGTTTCTGGCGCCCACAGCTCCCCCATTGAAGAAAATCAAAGACATGAGGAAGTATTCATGAGAGGGACCCAAGGACTATGGGAGCCCCAGCTTCTGTGTGCCTGCATACCGCTGCTGACTGCTTCGAAAGGGATCCCAATGGGACTTGCCTGGGTGGAGTGGGAGAAAAATGTGCAGTAAAACCAGTTAGCTAATCATTAAAAAGCCCAGGCTTATTGGTCTGAGAGAGAGAGAGAGATCTAGGGCGATGGCCCTTAGATGTCCCTCAGGCCTCGAACTGAGCACATCTACAGATCACTTTTCAGCCCAATGCTGGAAAGCCCTACAAGGTGAACGATGATATTTGGGAAGTACTAAATTCTTAATACAGTCCACCATACAAGGTCAAAAGGGCAGCATTTTCCCAGAAGGCAAAAACAGACAAACAATGCAAATGGTAAACACCCGGATGACTTGGGAGGAGTGCTGCCTATAAGGATCCAGTCAGGTGCTGAATCCAACTGTTTGAATTGTAGAGTGGAACATCAATGTGCTCTGTAAAATTTCACCCTACTCACAATGAAAAGTTGAAAAAAAAATCTTTAGAGGAACAAGCCGTCTCATGTTTTTCTCTTGGAGCAAGTAGGTTCAAACGATTGATCTTCCAGTTAACAAACACTTCACCATGCTCTACTCCAATTAAAAAACCGAACTCCCTGCCACGGGGACAATTCTGATTCAGTGACCCTAGCAGGACAGGGTAGAACTGCCCTTGCGGGTTTCCAAGACTGTAACTCTTTTTTATTTATTTTTTAATTATGAGAGGTGAAAAACAGAGATGCAGAATGGAGATAGAATTTAGCCAGGAATGTGAAGGTGAGAAAGATTTTATTGAAGGAGAGGACTCCCAGGAGGGAAGGGAGAGGAGAGAAAGGGACAGGAGCATCTTGAGCTCCCAGGCTGGTTCCGTGACCCAACGAGTAAGGTCAAGGAAATCGCACCCGTTAGTGGGGCAATGGGAATTTGTAGGATTTGGGTCAGGGAAATATGCAAATGAGGTGGAGAGAGCTGCTGGGGCTTGTGCCCATAAGGAGAAGGGAGGCTTCCTGGTGTGCAGCTGCAGGGTCTGAGTCCTTCACATACCAGCTTCTTGGAATGTGGGGGGAGAGGCTGCACAGTCCAGCTTTGGCCTTGAAAGGCGGGGGAAGGGGTTGTGTGGACCCTCCCTGCCCAGAGAAATAAGCTCCTTGGAATGCTGGAGGCAGGGACTGCAAGGTCCAGCAGATCACCTGTCTTTCTGAGAGGCTGGGGGAAGGGGCTGCAATGGTCTGACCGGGCCAAACAAATTAAAACATAGAACTCCTTTATTTGAATAAAAGCTATGAGTCCTGACCTTCACATTGTCAGCTCCATTTTCTCTAGGATTACAACATACCCAACCTAGCTTTTGATCAGAAGCAATTTCAAATCTCGATTCCAGAGCTGACAGAGCTGACCCCAGTCCCACAGCGCTTTGATAGAATCCTCGATATAATGAAATTTGTATGGAGCTACTGTTCCTTTTCCAGTAGCCTCTCCCAAGGCTGCCCTCAGAGTCTTAAACAGGTCCTCCCTGTGGTCTGCAGTCAGCTCATTCATGAGGGAAGTTGAGCATTACATCACGTGTGGTAGTTGCATAATCTGGTGTCAGTTTGGGACTTGAGAGGATTATGTGTGAAGGGGTGGAGTCTAGCCTGTCAATCATTGTATAGCCAATGAAGCCTCTGTGTGTGCATGGCCTTCCCCTGAGGATTCTGGGAACTCCTGTATTTCCTCCTTGGAGGCAGGAGTCTCTCTCTCTCTCTGCTCACTTCCTGAGAGACTTTCTACTGACAAGACACATGGATCTATACTGATAGTAGTGAGAGCCCTGGACCTGGAGAAGCCACGTGGAGAACCACGCCAGCACTGAGATGCTTACAACACCACTGGATCCACAAGACTTCCCACCCACTGGCTTGTGATCTTCCTGCACTTGGCATCATTACACGTGTTTCGTGCGTCTGAAGAGGACTTCATAGGTTGGTATTGGACATATGGGCTAATATCAGATTTATGGACTTGATCTGGACTGGCTGGGATGTTTTCTTAATATTCAATTGCTCTTGTATATAAAGTTCTTTCTTATACACATATGCATGTTTGTGAATGTGTTTCTCTAGTCTACCCAGACTAACACATCACTGAAGCCAAGGGCAAGGTTCTGAATCCAGCCTAGTCTTCAGTTTTATTCTGTATCCTCTGCTCTCTTATTCCGTTCCTCCAAAAACTCTACTCACTCCCATCACGTTGATTCCAATTCATAGTGACCCCATAGGACAGGGCAGAACTGCCCTGGTAGGTTTCTGAGACTGCAACTCTCCATGAGAGTGTAAAGTTTCATCCTTCTCCCCTGGAGAAGACTAACTGTTTACAGATGTAGAAAGCCCATCTTTCTCCCACGGAGCACCAGGTGGTTTTGAACTATGGACCTAGTGGATCCCCCAGCCCAACTTATAACCAATGCTCCAGTACTGCTCTCCTAGAACTGCTATATTCCAAACCCACTGCCATCAAGACAATTCATAGTGGTCCTATGGAGGGTTTCTGAGATGGTATCTTCCTCCACTGAAGTCACTGGTAGGTTTGGAATCACCAACCTTGTAGTCAGTAGCTCAAAGCCTGTGTCACCAGGCTTTGGGCTCCTATATAAACCCAAACCAATCCCACTGCCATCTTGTGGATTCAAACTCCTGAGCAACCTTGGGAATTCCATGGTTCCTAGTTTTCCAAGGTAGCCTGGATGGCATATTGGTTAACAGCAAGGCCACCTGCTAATCAAAAGGTCAGCAGTTTGAAACCACCAGTCAGCCACTTTTTAGTCCCATAAAGAGTTACCATCTCAGAAACCCATAGGGGCAGTTATACCCTGTTGTATAGGGTCGTTGGAATCAATTCAGTGGCAGTGACTTGGTTTTTCGACTTTGATTTCCCAGGTTTAGTAAATCTTCACAGGTACAGATAGCCTCATCTTCTCCTCATGGAGCAGCTGGTGGATTTGAACCACCAACCTGGAGTTAACAATTTAATGCTTAAATATTTGATAAGGTTTGCTGATAAACATCCTGAAGTCAATCTAACAACAAATCCTCTGTTACATAGATATCTTTTTGGTGCATAAATTTATCTTCACAGATTTCCCCACTTCATAATTTGCTGGGTGTGGTTAGAGTTCTTTTTGTTGTTAAAAATTACCCCCTTCCTGTGATCACGAGGTGTCGAACGGATCACTGAAGACAAATGGGTGCATAAGCAAATGTGGTGAAGAAAGCTGATGGTGCCCGGCTATCAAAAAGTACAGCGTCTGGGGTCTTAAAGGCTTGAAGGTAATCAAGCGGCCATCAAGCTCAGAAGCAACAAAGCCCACATGGAAGAAGCACACCAGCCTATGCAACCACGAGGTGTCGAAGGGATCAGGTGTAAGGCATCATCAGAACAAAAAATCTTACCATAGTGAATGATGGGGGGAGTGCGGAGTGGAGATCCAAAGCCCATTAGTAGGCCACTGGAGATCCCCTTGCAGAGGTGTCTCGGGGAGGAGATGAGCCAGTTAGGGTGCGATGTAACAACGATGAGAAATACAACTTTCCTCTAGTTCCTAAATGTTTCCTCCCCGCTCCCGCTACCATGACTTGAATTTGACCTTGCAAGTCTGGCTAGACCAGAGGAGGTACACTGGTACAGATAGGAACTGAAAATTCAGGAAATCCAGGGCGGATGAGCCCTACAGGACCAGTGTTGTGAGTGGTGAAACAGGGAGGATAAAGGGAGAATGGGTAGGAAAGAGGGAACTGATTACAAGGAACTATATGTGACCTCCTCCCTGGGGGACAGACAACCGAAAAGTGGGTGAAGGGAGACCTCAGACAGGGCAAGATATGACAAAAATACCAATTTATAAACTATCAAGGGCTCAGGAGGGAGGGGGGAGGGGGGAGTAGGGAGGGAGGGGAATAATGAGGACCTAATGTTGGGGGTTTAAGTGGAGAGAAAATGTTTTGAGAATGATGTACAAATGTGCTTTACACAATTGATGTGTGTATGGATTGCGATAACAGTTGTATGAGCCCCTAATAAAATGTTTTAAAAAAAATTCCCCTCATCCTTCTCTAAAAATTACTTATCTCGAAGAACACAGTGTGAATGTTCAGAAAAGACAGGCTTCAGTTCTGGAGCAGCTCTTATGCTAAAAATAAATACTACGTAAATATAGGAGTGTGTCTCTGGACAAGAACCTCAATCATGAAATGTTAGTCAAGTGCCCTTATCCATCTGTATGAATCCACTCAGAAGCTCCAAGGGACAGAGACCAGGAAACGAGGGATTTCAGCCCTGGAAGGAGCACTGCTGTCTAGGAGTCTGAATCAAATCAATAGCCCGCAATGACAACTGTAACACAAAGCCCAAGGAGGTCGCTTGAAGAAACAGTATTCTACCTTCTCACTATTCCAGAGTCTGTGGCTTGCGACCCCTTTGGGGGTTGAATGACCCTTCCACAGGGGTTGCCCGATTCATAACCATGGCAAAATTACAGTTACGAAATAGCAATGAAAAGAATTTTATGGTTGGAGGTCACCACACCATGAGGAACTGTATTAAAGGGTCACGATCTTAGGAAAGTTGAGAACCACTGAGCCAATTCCTTCCTGGTTGGTGACCCCAAACCACAAAGTGCACTGCCATCCAGGCGATTCCAATTCATAGCCACTGTGGGGATCCCCTGGTTCTTTGGTACTTGAGTGATCTTCTCATGGCTCTGTCTTCCCCTGTGTCTGCATCCATTTTGCACTTTTTATCACTCAGAAGTAGTTAGATTTAGAGTAAGCGGGCTATGCCATGGGAATGGTAACAACGAGATCCATATTGAAAACACCCACCACTCCTTGGGAAAAAGATGAGGTTTATTGCTCCAATAAAGATTTACAACTTTGAAAACTTAAAGGGGCAGTTCTACTAGGTACTAAAGGGTCTATATGAGTCAAAATTGTTTTGATGGCAATGAATTTGGTTTTGGTTTGGTTTACGCTGGTGTGATATAATTAACACAACATCAACAGGTTAGGGGTTAGGATTCCGACACATAATTTCCTGAAATAGCCTCAAACCAGAAATAATTCATACATCTATTCATCAATGCTAACAAAATTAATTGTTAAAATCATAAAATAGAATACCATTTAGCAATGGAATGGAATGATCTGAAGCTATGCGCAAAAATATAGTTGAATCTTACAATCACAGGTTGTATGGAGAAAGCCAAAATGATTCATACACAAGAAGCTGAAAAACGACATTGTTAACCTGAAAGCACTCGGTGCGAGACAGTTATTTATGGCCAGCCCGGCCTCATCCAACTGTAACTAGCTAGTTTCTATTTCCTCTAACTGCCTGACCTTCCCTGGTGGTGAAACATAAGCCAATCAGTGTCCCAGAAACTAAAACCCAAACTCGTCAATCAGGATTTGCCTGTAACAATTCAACCTAGTGTAAAATCCTCCCATCATCCCAAACAAGAAAAAGCTGTCCTCCCCACACTCAGTCCATTTGAAATATGCTCAATATGGTAAAACTTCCTTGTTCCCAAGTGTCCCCTTCTGTTTTGTCTTGTTTTCTGGAGCTCTTGTCTGATGCCCAGATGAAATGCTCCTAATTCTTGAGTTGCCTGTAAAGCTGATGGGCTGGTATCTAAGTTTAATTTGGGGAACATTTCTTTTATTATTTTATCTATTATTGGACTATTATGTAGTAGGGGCCCTGGTGGTATAGGAGGTTATGTGTTGGACAGCTAAATACAAGGCCAGCAATTTGGAACTGCCAGCTCCTCCAGAGGAAAAAGATAGGCCTTTCTACTCCAGGAAAGAGTAACAGTCTTAGAAAGCCACAGGGGCAGTTCTACTCTGTCCTGTAGGGTTGATGTGAGTAGGAATCAGCTCAACGGCAGTGAACTTGATTTTATATATATTTGAGATTGTGTAGTGTTTCATTGAGGGATGTTAAATTTATCAAGGGAATTTGTTTGCTTTTAAAAATTTTTGTTTGCTTTTATGTCAAAATTAGTCTAAGCTTTGTTACCAAAGTAAATTCAAAGAGTCACCTTGAGAAGTTGGTAAAGAAGTAATTTCTTGGGTACTTCTCTCTAAAATATAGGAACCCTGGTGGTATAGTGAATATGTGTTGGGCAGCTAACTGCAAGTTCAGCAGTTCAAAAGTACCAGCTGCTTCGCAGGAGAAAGACAGTGCTTTCTACTCCTATAAAGAGTTAAACCTTGGAAACCCACAAGTGCAGTTCTACCGTATATGGTCGCTATGAGGCAGCAGCAACTTGATGGCAGTCACTTTGGTTTGATGTCTCTAGAATAAGTCTCAAAAAACTCAAATTCGCTACTGTCGAGTGAGTCCCCTAGAGGACAGGGTAGAACCGCCCCTGTGATTCTCTGAGACTGCAAACTCCTTACAGGAGCAGAGAGCCTCGCCTTTCTCCCATGGAGCTGCTTGGGGTTTCGAATTGCTGATCTTCTGTTTAACAGCCCAACGTGTAACCACTCTGCCACCAGGTCTAGGAAGTCATATTTTTACCAAGTCACTCTGGGTGATTTGCCCACTGACTTATACAATAAAATCCAAGAGCCTGCACATGACATTCAAGGTCCCTTTAAAAAATAAAATGTTATCATTGAGCCGATTACAATGTACGTCAACTCCATGTGTGTCAGAGTACAAAAGTGCGGCATAAGGTTTTCAATGGCTACTTCTTGTTGGAAGTAGATCTCCAGGCCATTCTTTAGAGGTACATTTGATTTGGATGGACTCAAACTTCCAACCTTTTGGTTATCATCCATAAATGCAACCATTTGTCCCAGCTAAGAACTTCTCAAAGCTTTATATTTCTCTTTAATCTACTAGCCCAACAGGTTCCCAGCCCTGAAATACATGCTCTTGCCCCACCAAACGAATTGTTTTAAATTTACTTGGATTTATTCTGCTTCAATGTTTCCCCTACTCCTCTTCTTGCACGCACACTCTCTTCTAGGGAAATGACTTCTCGGTGAGGTATTCTGGTCAGACTCCTTTCCTTAAGATCTTCCTGCTGCCCCACCTCATACTCTTCTAGACCGCCATGGCCTTTACTGTGCTCCTGTGATATTATGTACTCTTATTTATGGCATGCCAGAAGAGAACATTTTTATTTATAAATGTGAGCAACTATACACACAAGAAGTTCTTTTTTTTGAAGTTACATTACATTTTAATGTTTAAATCGGTAGATGCATTTTAATGGCCTTTATTTGATTTATCTCTTTTTATAAAAATCATTTTATTAGGGGCTCATACAACTCTTATCACAATACACACGCAAAATTCTTGTCTTGTGCTCTCATTGAGTAAACTCCAGCTCTGAGAGACCCAGATAAAGGCGCATTCTTTCAGTGATTCTAGCCCCAGGGAAATTAGCAAAAGGGGAAAAACCTGGGTCAGAATACCCTAATCCCAAAGTAATTACTGATCTGTTCCTTGTTGTTGGATGGCAGTCAGTCAGCGCCATGTTGTACATAGTCAGAGATTCTATGTACAACAGAGAGAACCACGAAGTTGTCCTCACAATTGCTATGTTTCAGCCCATTGCTGCAGCCGCGGTGTCAATCCATCTCCTCTTTGTTTCACTGTCCTGCTGCTTTATCAGAGTAGTTGCATAGTGGGTACACGGTGCACTGCTAACCTCAAGGACAGCAGTTCCAAACCACTGACTGTTCTTCAAGAGAAAGACAAGGCTCTCTACTTTATTAAAGAAATGCAGTCTCAGAAGCCCACAGATGCAGTTCTGCTCTGTCCTGTGGGTTTGCTCTAAGTCAGAACGGACCCTATGGTCATGTGTTTTTACTTCCTCAGACATGATGTCCTTTCCCAAGGACTGTTCTCTCCTGATAACAGGCTCAAAGTACATAAGACAAAGTCTCTCCATCTTCTGGAAAGGGGGCTTATTGCAATGATCCCCTGCCCCCCCAACTCCAGGGGGACAAACAGAAATGTGAGTGAAGGGAGACAGCGGGCAGTGTAAGATATGAAAATAATAATAATTTATAAATTATCAAGGGTTCATGAGGGTGGGAGGAGGGAGGGAAAAATGAGAAGCTGATATGAGGGCTCAAGTAGAAAGAAATTGTTTTGAAAAGGATAATGGTAATATGTACAGATGTGCTTGATACAATGGATGTATGGATTGTTATAACAGCTGTAAGAGCCCACAATAGAATGACTTATTTAAAAAAAGAGAGAAAAGAAAATTCACAGCTCGGGCTAGGCTTACCTCATCCTACTCTTGAACATTCTAGGTGTTCTCATATAGCAGACTGGCCTGATGTAACCTGACATTTGCTTTCCCATCTGCTTCCTCCATAAACACTGATTACAGATCCAAGGAAAATGAAATCCTTGGCAGCTTTCCTTGTTTTCCCCTTTACCTATGTGCTGTTTCTTTGTCCAGTTATGAGGATTTTGGTTTTCTTCACATTGAATTGCTATCCATGGTGAATGCCACAGTCATTAACTAATTCACTGCCATCTAGTCCATTTCTAGTCCAGATAACAAAGGTTATCTTCTTCAACAACCTGTTGCAATTAAAGAAGCACACTGCCACATCCTTCTCCCCTGGAGCAGTTAATGGGTTAAAATTGCCAACATTTTGGTTGGTTAGCAGCTCAGTGCTTTAACCACTGAATCACCACCACTCAGAGTCCACTGCCATGGGGCCATTCTGACTCATAGAGATTCTGTAGGACCAACTGGAACTGTTCCTTAAGGGTTTTAGACTGTAAATCTTTATAGAAGTGGACAGCCTCATCGTCACTCAAAGGGTAGCGAGTGGGTTTGAACCCCTGACCTTTCAGTGTGTGGCCTGATGCTTAATCCACTTTGTTCACTAAATATTTGTTGGGGGAGGCATTATTATCAATATTTCATGGTATATTTACCTATCTTAGTTATTTAGTGGATTTATAAGAGAAATACCCCACGTAGATATGACATAAAGCAACAGTTATTTTCTCACAGTTTAGGAGGCCAGCGGTTCGAATTCAGGGTGCTGGCCTAGGGACAGGCTTTTCCTCTCTGTTGGCTCTGGAGGAAGTTCCTGGTCTCCTTTAGCTTTTGCTTCTGGGCGATCTTCATTACGTGGCATCTCTCTTCTCCCACCTCACTTTGCCCAGTCTGCTCTGTTCACATTTTGAAAGAGCTAACCCCCAAACCTCCTCTACTATTCTTCTCTCATTAATGTAAATAGAATTTCTTCTCAAATGGGATTAGAACCACAGGCATAGAAATTTTGTTATTGCCAATAGATTTTGGATTTTCATGTTTTTCTGCATATGAATAGAGAAAGTAACTGAATTAGTGGTTCCTTGGGGGCATGGCAGGTGAGGTTATGGGCAAAGGGGGAACTAAGAATGACAATTACAAGAACAAAGAAAATGTTCTAAAAGTGATTGTGGTGATGCTTGTACAACTTTTCTTAAGATGCTTCAATGATTGAATTGTATGGTTTGTAAATTATATGCCAATTGTGCCAGTCTGGGTAGACTAGAGAAACAAATCCATGGACTCATATGTGTATAAGAGAGAGTTTTTTATAAAGGCTAATTGTACATTAAGAAAGCATCCTGACCTAGTCCAGTCCAAGCCCATAAGTCCGATACCAATCTATAAAGTCCTCTTCAGACTCATGAAACACGTGCAATGATGCTGAATGCAGGATGATCACAGGCCGGTGGGTATAAAGTCTTGTGGATCCAGTGGTGGTGTATGCATCTCAGCACTGGCAGGGTTCTCTACGTGGCTTCTCCAGCTTCAGAAGTCTGGTTACATCAGGGTAGGTCCATGTGTCTTGTCAGCTGCAATGTCTTTGAGGAGCTGAGAAGAGAGTCTCTCCCACCTCCAAGGAGGAAATACCAGATTTCCCAGAATTCTCAGGAGAAGGCCATGCCCACACAGAGGCCTCATTGGCTATGATCTGATTGACAGAACTAGACTCTGCCTCTTCACTCTTAATCCTCTCAAGTCCCGAATTGACACCAGATTATGCAACTATCACACCAATGAAACAGTTTTACAAAAAATAAAGTAGAAGCCCCCAGTGGCATGGAGTGCTGGTGACACTGTGCATTAAGCAATGAACTACTACCCTCAAAGTCAGTGGTTCAAACCTATAGTCCTTAGGAGAAAGATAGTGTTGGCTGTTCCCATAAAGATTTACAGTCTCAGATAGAGTCTCCGTGAGTCAAAAGTGACTTGATGTTAATCGATTTGGTTTTGTTTTGTTTTTGGTACGAGAATGCAAAAGAAACCCAGTGATGCAGGAGTTAACGTGCTTGGCTACTAAGCAACAGGGCATATTCGAGAACCCACTAGCTACTCTGTGGGAGAAAGGTAAGTTAGTCTGCATGTATAAAGATTACAAGCTTTGGAGGCCCTAGGTGCAGCTGTGCTCTTTCCAATAGGGTAACAGTGAGTCTGAATTGACTCACATGTAAGGAGTTGACTGGTGGGTTGGATGAAGATGTATTCTGTACAAATCAGGTTTCTGAAGTACGTAAGGCAAGATATACTCTGCTAGGGATTCTGTTTCATTTGGGCTAATTCAACAAAAACATGGTATATTCATGTGCATATAAATAGTACTGTGTGAGATAGTTAGTTTATTGTTCCAACCTGGCCGATAAACGCATGTGGGGTTAATTGAAGGGCGGAGAGATAAATGGCTCGGTGAGCCTCGCCTTTCGAGTTCTCAGGTCTCTTGCTTTCTGATGGTCGGACCAGGGTGCAGCTGCCTTAGTGGTTCCCTGCTTCAGCTGGCAAGTCTGACTTCCTGCAAGATATTCCCAAGGAGAAGCTGCATGGACCTACCCCGATGCAGCCCTGGGTGCTGGAGCACTGGTGTGGAGACCCCTGTCAGAGCTGAGATGTTTACACATTCACTGACTTGGCTTTCTTCCTGCAGTCGGCATCATTACATCTGTTTTGTGAGATGGAGGAGGACTTTGTGGATTGATGCTGGACATAGGGGCTAATGTTGGACTGTGGGCTTGGGCAGCACTGGGTTGGGATGTTTTCTTGATGTGCACTTACCCTTTATATAAAACTCTGTCTTATACACGAGTTTCTGTGGATTTGTTTCTCTGAAGTACCCAGACTCACACACTTTGTATCCAGGAACAACAACAAGCACACAGAAATTGTGCCGAGAAAGGATCAGCTTGAGAACTGGGATATCTGAGGGGACGCTGTGGTGTTGGGTAGGTCTTGGGCTGCTAATTGACCTGATGGTCATAGGTTTGGGGAAGACCTAATTTGGACTGGGATAAAGACAGGAGTCTGGTAAACTGCCAGGGGTAGTGCTACCTTGCCCTTCAGGGTCTCCTTGCGTCGGCATGGACTTGGTGACAGTGAGGTTGGCGTTGGGCTATTTATTTCATGGCTAATCCAAGGGTGTGTGATAAGATTTCTTTCAAGGTGAGGTTAGTTTTTTCAAAGTCTAACATTGTGTGATTCTAAAACATTATTGTACCATGAGATTCAGTATGCAGGGTTAAGTCAAGAAGTGTTGCTACTGGCGTCCCAGTTCATACATGCATGGGTATGTGCCAATCAAAATGTGTCTGGTTCTTTTTGTATACTATAGTTTTTTTCTCACTTGAAAAATGATACTTGTGCTAAGTGATCATGATTGAACTTTTAGCTCATCGCCTTTATGTGAGGGACAGTTGTTCTCCAGCCACTAGGAAGAAAGATCTGATCTTCAAGTAAAAACATTCAACAGAAAATGACTTTGGAGAATGAGCCTTAACTTTTCCCATGAAGAATAGTGGTAGTGGTAGTGCCAGAGAAAACATGGAACCGGGATTCAGGGAAATCCGTTCTCTGTGCATCACAGTGCATTTCTTCCTTTTGCTCATTCAACTAAGACTGTTGGCCAAAGTTCAAGATTTATCATTATCCTCTTCCTTCTCCTCTTTTGTCTCCTTTTTTTCAGTTTTTTTGAATTCTCAGCTGAGAGGAAATGAAAAGTTTAGAAAGCTAACATTTGGGAGCAAATACATATCTCACAGTAGAGGCACCTGGCCCATATCCAGCCAGTCAGCACCAAAAACAAAAGAAAAGAAAGCGAAGCAAAACAAAACAACATATCAAATCCAAACCCCTTGCCATCGAGTCAATTCCAATTCGTAGCCACACTATAGGGCAGAGTAGAACTGCCTCTTTGGATTTCTGAAGCTATAAACCTTCACTGGAACAGAAAGGCTCATCTGAGGAGTGGCTGGTGAGTGTGAAATGCTGATCTCAAGGCTAGCAGCCCAATACATAACCCACTATGCCACTGGGGATCCAAGTTCCTTTAATTTTACTTTGGTAATGTCCTTAATGAAGGCCAGGGTGGTTCAGTAGTATAATTCTCACCTTCCATATGGGGTACCTGGGTTCTATTCCCACCAAAGCACATCAAGTACAATCACCACCCATCTGTCAGCGGGGACTTGTAATGCTGTGTGATGCTGAGCAGGTTGCAGCAAAGCTTCCAGACTAAGATGTACTAGGAATCAAGACTTGCCAATCCACTTGTGAAGACTGGCCAGCAAAAACCCTATGGATGACAAAGGTCTAATGCTATTGTATGTTGATCTACCACGGGTTGGGTCTGATTCAACTACAGTTAGTGGCAATTTCTTTAATATCTGCTTCTTTGTGTTCGTACCCCAGTACTCACCCACAGTAGTTCTTGGCCGATCTATTTGCTGGCTCACCCAGGTATGTTTCATCTTCCTAAAGCACACTTACTCCTCAGTCATAATGTTTGAAACTGCAGTGACTGCACATTGCCGCTGAGTCTGTCCTTGGTTGGGTCCCAAATACCTTTTAGAAAATCTCTCATGACCTTCATTCCTACGATTCCCTGTCCTCCTCTGCTTTCTTCACTACATTCTTCTTCTTTCTTCGCTATATTCTTCAAGCACCCATTTCTTTTTAGTGAGAGCAACCAGTCCTTAATTTCTATTACACCCCAATTAGAAAGCAGTGAAATTTGGAGTTTTGTTGTTGTTGTTGTTGCAATCGTGTTTGGAGTCTGAATTCTTCAACCACCTCATGTTATAATAATGACCGTGGCCTAGCATTGGTCATTTATTATATGCCAGTCTGAGTTTACATGGGTTAGCTCATTTACTTCTCAAAGTAAACCTGTAAGACAGTTACTCTCATCCCCCTCATTTTGCAGATGAGGAAGCAGAAGCACTTGTAACTTGGCCTTTGAGCTGGTAGATCTTAGATTCAAATCCAGACAGTCTCAGTTTAGAAGCCAAGATTTTAACTATTACATGACTGTTCATAAGAAGGACCAGATGGTCTTGGCCACCACTTTTGACCTATTGTGAAAAAGATCACACTAACAGGTCCTAGATGGAGTGGGAGGAGAAAAGGTGGAGCTGATGGACTCCTTGGAGCTCCACTGGTGCAGTGGAGAGTTACTCACAAGCTGAGCAACTCGAAACCCACAGCTGTTCTGAGGGAAAAAGAGGAGACTTTCTCCTCCTGGTGGCAGTAAGAGACGCTGCAGTTGCCTGGTTCTACCTAATCATTTGGTGAATGTTCCAAGACTATGGCTAGGCGTTCCATACCAATTAGTTTCACTTTGAAGATGAAGAAGAAGGAGGAGGAGGAGGAGGAGAAGGAAGAGTAGGAGAAGAAGAAGGAG
>NW_022105855.1:3258040-3259633 GCF_000313985.2 Echinops telfairi
AGGAAGAGGAGGAGAAGAAGAAGAAGGAGAAGGAGGAGGAGGAGGAGAAGGAGAAGGAGGAAGAGGAGGAGGAAGAGGAGGAGAAGAAGAAGAAGAAGGAGAAGGAGGAGGAGGAGGAGAAGGAGAAGGAGAAGGAGAAGGAGAAGAAAGAGATTATTGAGGGTTTGAGTGAGAGAGGACAGTGGTGTATTCTCATTTTCCATGCGTGAGATCTGGGTTCTGTCTCCGCCAGGGGATCTCCTGCAAAGCCGCTGTCCATCTGTTGGTGGAAACATGTGTGTCATTATGATGCTAAACAGGCTTTATTGGCACATCCAGACTAAGGTGGATGAGCAAGAAAGATTGGTGATCTGTTTTGGAAAAACAACCAGGGAAAACCTCGTGGGCCACAGGGCCTGGTCTAAAAGCAGTTGTGAAAACTGCACAGGACCAAACAGGGTTTAGTTTCATTGTGGCTGAGGTTGCCATGCGTGTGTGTGTGTGTGTGTGTGTGTGTGTGTGTGTGTGTCATCAGCTGTGACCTGCCGAGTAAAGAACACCGAGACCTACAGGTTTCATGGGTGTATGAACCTGCTGTTTTTCAGGACCTGCTTTCCAGGTAAGGCTCATGACGTTAAGTCAAGTGCAGAGATAGGCTTGTGTGAACTCGTCACGTCTCCTTGTATTTTCTCAAAGACGATTTTTTCATTTCTATTGGGAGAGCTGGAAATCCTGGTGGCACAATGATTATGTGTTGGCATGCTAACTGCTTGGTCAGCAGTTCGAAACCAGTATCTGTTCCAAGGGAGAAAGACAGGATTTCTACTCCTGTAAAGAGTTAGTCTGAGAAACTCAGAGGGGCAGTTCTACCCTATCCTAGAGGGTCACTATGAATCAGCTTCAACTGGATTGCAGTGAGTTGGTTTTGGGGGGTTTATTGGGAGAGCTAAAGATAGATGCATCACCGCCTGAAAATCTCTACTTCTTCCCCAGAGGGCTGGGCAAGTCACTAGCAGGAAGCAAGTTCACAGAGTCCGAATGTTATTGCCTTCTTGGCAGAGGAGGAATATCTGCAGGCCCACTTGGAGTGACACCCTTACAGCTTCAGGTCTTCATCAGAAACGCGACCATAAGGTTTCCTGCAGAGGATTGGGGCGGGAATCAAATGAGACGCTCCAACTACAACCACACCCAGCCCAATGCATCACCACCAGGAGCATTACTGAGAACTAGCACATGTCGCAGTAATAAACAAACAAACAAACTCACTGCCATCACGTCAACTCAGACTCGGAGATTCTAGGACAGAGTAGAAGTGTCCTGTGGGTTTCCGAGACTGTAACTCTTTACAGAGCAAGCCTTCTCTCTTCCGTGGAAAAGCTGGTAGTTTCTTTTCTTTTTTTTTTTTGTTTCACCATTAAAAAAATCATTTTATTGGGGGCTATTACAGCTCTTATCACAATCCACACATACATCCAATGTGTCAAGTACATTTGTACATATGTTGCCATCATCATTTTCTTTCTTTTTTAATTGGGGCTCATACAATTCATCACAATACATAGATCAATTGTGTAAAGCACATCTATACATTTGTTGCCCTCATCATTCCCA
>NW_022105855.1:3260670-3340749 GCF_000313985.2 Echinops telfairi
GAGAGAGAGAGAAGGAGAAGGAGGAGAAGGAGAAGGAGAAGAAGAAGAAGAAGAGCAAGGAGGGGAGCAGAGACTGAGATAGAGGAAGGAAGAGACACAGAGAGAGAGACAGGGAGAGAGTAAGCTGTCACGAAAGCTGTAAAGTGAAATCGGGTAAAAATCAAGCATTTATGTTTTCTTGTTCTGGACATAAGGGGCCCTGGCAGCTTAGTGATTGCACATTGGGCTGTTAACTACAAAGCCAACAATTCAAAATCATTAGCTATTGCAGTACAAATTCACAGGGGCAGTTCTACTCTGTCGTATACTCAATGTTGTGAGCTGGCATTGGCTCGATGGCTTTTTGAGTGAATTCGGCATTTTGGCTGTGTTCTGAAGCTGGGCATGGGTGGCTGAGCACTGTGGTTTTGGATAGTTAAGTGGCTTAGCT
Organism: Echinops telfairi; assembly: GCF_000313985.2. Taxonomy (NCBI): domain Eukaryota; kingdom Metazoa; phylum Chordata; class Mammalia; order Afrosoricida; family Tenrecidae; genus Echinops; species Echinops telfairi. The sequence goes on from NW_022105855.1 coordinate 3,261,101, forward strand.
AAGCTCATGTTCCTCGGAAATAGCTGTTTTGTCCCATAATTCGTCTTGGGCAGAGTATATAGAGAGGAGTCTGGAATTTTCACTAGGTTCCATGCAAATGCTTCTTTCAAAACTGACCCCCTCCATGAGGGTCAGGACGGAGGCAGTAGGCACATTTCTGAATGGGACTGTTGGACTTGTGGTCATAACATTTCTGTTCCATGTCCGCCCCAGAAGGTTGGACAAGGCAGGGCAATGATAGAAATGACCTCTGGTATGTAGTTGAGTCACACTTGTCTGTTTGTCCTTTCGAGAGTCACCCCCACCTCTGGAAAGCAAGCAATTTGATAGGTGAGGGTCCTGGCTTCAGAGGAAAGTTGGTGGATTCACATCTTTTGTATTCTCAAGAAAAAGTCTGTTTTTCTCCAATGTTCTTGATTCCAAACCTTGGCTTATGCCCACACCTGTCTTCCACTTTGTTTTTCCAGACAGCCCCCCGGATGTGGAGCCAGTCATCCAGGAAACCACCATCAGCTTTGAGACTGAAGCCCAAACTCCTGAGACCCCTCGCAGCTTGAAAGATGGAGCTGCTGAGACCACCCTCATCTTGAAAGACGGAGCCCCTGAGACCACCCGCAGCTTGAAAGATGGAGCCCCTGAGACCACCCGCAGCTTGAAAGACGGAGCCGCTGAGATCACCCTCATCTTGAAAGATGGAGCCCCTGAGATCACCCGCAGCTTGAAAGATGGAGCCCCTGAGACCACCCCGAGCTTCCAGGATGAAGCCGCTGAGACCATCCTCAGCTTTGAGGGTGAAATCAAAGACATTGAGAGCACAGGTAAAGACTCCCTTAAAAAAAAATCCGCATTTCTTCCTGTCACTTTCCTTGCTTACATCTCAGAGCTGAAGGCTGTCTTAGCATAGCACAGCTGATCAGAGCATAGTTTAGCATAGCTTAGGGATACATTTCCTTGTTTGTTCTCTGAGGGGAAGTAAACACTCTTGCCAAAATTCCTTGGAATTTGAGGGGAAATTCACTATTTCCCTACTAGTGTCAGGAGAAATCTGTTGAATATTATATAGCTTATAGCCTTGCGGTGTCTGCCCAGATCTAACTCTCCATTTAACCTTTGGTTGATCAGGAAAACTCTCATGGTTACCTACAAGAGTGAGAAGTAGTATCTCAAGGTCCAGGCCCATCTAGTAGTCCTCCGCTAGTTATCTGGATCGACCTACTCCACAGGCTGCCCAACAGGTCTTGGCAGGCTTTCAAAAACAGACTACTTTACTGTGCCAAACTGTTTAATGTTCTCACCAGGTGTTGATATTTTTGGTACTGAAACCACCTCTTGGGAAGACGATTTTCTGTGCATGCTTTCACACGAAGACATGTCAGATTGATGTGCTGTTCTTCGATGCGTAAGTATGAGTGGAAACCAAACCTTTTATAAAGTCCTCCTAATGGAATGTGTTTATATTTCACTCTCAGTGGTTGGATTCTAGACACAGCAGAGTGTATTAGAGATCAGGAGAAGGGAGGTTTGGATGCGACAGAGAAAGCTGCTTGTTTGAATCTAAGCCTTTAAGACCCCAGACACTATTCTGATTGATAACCAGGCACCATCTACTTTCTTCACCACACTTTGCTGTAGCACAAGCTTCATATTTTTCTGTGAAGTGCCTGGTGGATCTGAACCAGCAACCTTGTGGTTAGCAGTCCAATTTTTATCTGGCGGTGCCACCAGGGCTCCACCACATATTACTCACTGCCATGGAGTCACTACTGACTCATAGTGAGCCTCTATGTGTTTCCAAGACTGTACCTGTTGACGGGTGTAGACAACCCAGTCTTTCTCCCGAGGAGCTGCTGGTGGTTTCAGCTTACTGACCAAATGGATCGCAGCCCGATGTGTAACCAGTACTCCACCAGCCCTCCCTTTTTTAAAAAAACATTTTTATTGGCACCAAATCCACGTCATACACTTCAATTCAATTGTTCAATTGTCAAGAAGAATTGTACAATCATTACCACAATCACTTTTAGAATCTCCTCCTCGCATGGTTAAATCATCTTTAAAATGAACTGTGTAATCACAATCAGTTCTAATTCTCCCTCCCCATTCATCCTTCATTATTTACTCCCTGTGTTAGACTGGGTTGACTAAAGAAACAAATCCAGGGATACTTATGTATGTATGTAAGAGAGAGCTCTGTATCAAAGAGCAACTGTATATTGAGAAAACATCCCAGCCCAGTCCAGATCGAGTCTTTAAGTCTAATATTAGCCCATATGTCTGATACTAGTCCATAAATTCCTCTTCAGACTCATATAGCCACTTACAATGATGCCGAATGCAGGAAGACCACAGGCTGGTGGATGATAAGTCTTGTAGATCCAGTGGCAGTGGAAGCATCTCAGTGCTGGCACGGGTCTCCACATGGCTCCTCCAGCTCTCTAAGTGTGGTTCTTCAACAAGAAGGTGAAGCAGGTCTCTGAAAATCTTCACATGGCTTGTCAACAGGAAGATGAAGGAAAAGAGAGAGTGTGTGGCTCACCTCCAGGGAGAAAGAGAGGAAGTTCCCGGAATATTCATGAGAAGGCCACACCCACAGGAGGCATCATCAAACTGTGACCTGACTGACAGGCTAGATTCCACCCCTACATTTACGTATCAAGTCGACATGAAATGATGTAACTACAATACTCCCCAATCTCCTCACCCTCCCTATCTCCTGTCCCCAACCGCTACATCTCCTATAAACCCTTGCACCCGTTATCTCCTATAAACCCTTGCACCCGTTATTATCTCTATACATCCACTCTTTCTGTGCTCCACAAACAGAAACAATAAAAAACAAAATAGAAATAAAGTGCTATGGATAAAATAATAATAATATAAAGATGAAAGTACAAATAATGAGTAAGAAAGAAAAGATCACCCTCTATTAAAAAAGCCAGGGAAGAAATTTTTGTCATGGAACACACAAGAGATATTTGCACTTAGAACAAATTCAGGTTGGGTCAATATGGAGATCAGTTGATCAAGTAGTGCATTTGATACAGCATAATCAAGATCACAATGATCTCTGTCTGATAGTAAGGCTGTTTGAGACCCTTGTCTGTGGCTAGTAGGGGTCTGGCAGTGGCTTCATCTAACTAGTTATTCTGCACATGGGTTTTAGACTCCCACTGTTCTCCATAGCCTCTACCAATGGGATGTTCATACTTTTAGCTCTGGTACTTTTCCCTTTGTCATATTTGAATTTTGTTATTGTCATCGTTGGATCACACAAGGTGGCATGGTTCTTCCAACTGGACTTAGTTGACTACTTGCTTAGGTGGCTGCTTGTTTGAATACAACAGGCTCCCTCTTTTCACCACATATAGGTATATGACTAAACAACAAAACATACATCACCCCTGAGTTTTCCGTCTCTCTACCAGTCTATTAGGGGCTCTGGCAGCATAGTAGTTACGTTTTGAGCTGCTAAGTACAAGGTCAGCTGTTCAAAATTATTCAGTGCTCTTTGGAGAAAGATGGCGCTTTCTCCTCCTGTAAAGAATTTCCGTCTGGAAACTCAGAGGAGTCGTCTGACCCTGTTCTGCAGGGCCTCCATGAGTCAGAATCGACTCCAGAGCAGTGAGTTCAATTGTGAGTTTGACTTTATCTTTGGGAAGACCTGAAGAAAAGGCTTCTCATGCAAGGGAGCCCTGGTGGTGTAGTGGTTAAGTGTTGGGTTGTGATTTCCCAGATCAGCAGTTCAAAACCACCAGTTTCTCCATAGGAGAAAGATGGGGATTTTTATTCCCATCAAGACTTACTGTCTCAGAATGTCACAGGGGAAGTCCTACCCTGTCCTATAGGCTCACTATGAGTCCCCATCAACTTGATGGTAGTGTGTGCAACAGAACATTCCAAGTTTTAATTTAATAATAGATCTCAGATTTTTTTTTTGCAAGCTTCAATTTTTTTTTTCATGAATGTATACCTGTCCAGGTGAAATGTATGCCTGGACGATGTGGACCCATCTCACTGAAGATGCCAAGAGGAAGGGAGGCGGGATAAGAGATTACATTTTAGAAGTCACAAGCTCAGTTTCCAGAGGCTGTGGGATGCTGTGGCTGAAATTTGACCCCAGGGTTTCTCTCTTCTTTTGACCATGTTCTTTCTCTTTTAGGGAGATGAAGCAAATGTTCCATTATTTGTGGACCCCCAAATTGCTACTTCACACTTTCAAAGAAGATCATCAACTTCAGAAAAAGCCCATCATTACACCCTAGGGCTTTCTATAAGGAGGTAACTTAGGGACACAGAGTCTACGGCTGAAGAGAAAGTTTGGCTCAGAGGCAGGCGGAGAAAATGGAGCATACACATTTCTTAACCACGTGTCATTTAACATGTACTCAATAAATGTTTATCTGAGCTGAATTTGAGGGTGATGTTGATTTTGTTTGAAGTTATTTTATTGGGGGCTAAGACAGATATCATATCATTCCATGGTCAATCCCATCAAGCAGTACCACAACCAATTTCAAAACATTCTCTTTCTTCTTGAGCTCCTTGGTAGCAGCTCCACCCCCTCCCCTTCCCCCTCCCCCCACAAGTGTACCCTCCAGGACCCCTTACTATTTGCTGTCTCTATAGGCTCATGAATCCTGGGTTTGATACACTGAAAACCAGAAAAACATGTAACAGAAATGACAAAATACATCAAAGATAAACCCCAATATGAGAGGAAAAACAAACAGAGAATATTGAAAAGCAGATCAGACCCATGTGAGGAGTGATTTTTATTTTGAGGAAGCAGCTGATTGCCTTGGATTAATACCATTACCTGTAGTCCTCTCTGGGTACCGTTCTTGACAGTGGTTACAGGACGATAGACTAACCCTACGGAGGATCTGGGTAATGCATTCGTTTTCCTAGCTCTTGTATAACAAATTGCCACACACCTAGAGGGTTGGGGGGGCGGTGTGTGTGTCACGTTGTCAGCAGAGAGGAGCTGAGATGCCTTCGAGAGGCGAGGAAGAATGAGTGTTCTCCCTGCCCGATGTCTGTGGGACAGACTCCATGGACACCCCCAGCAGCTGCCCCTGGTCCTCAGACTGTGGGCTGACCGGCGGAGCCTTTATCGCATTGCCTCTTGCTGACTTTTCTGCCTCCTTCTTCCACAATTCAATGTCTTGGTGACGACACTAAGGGCCTTGGGGACAATGTCAGGTAAGCACTGAACTGCTACGGAAGTCTCTCATCAGATACTCCGAGAGAGAAAGATGGGGCTGTTCGCTTCCATAAAGGAAGCCTTGGAAACTCTAAATAGGGTTGTTATGTGCTGACTTGATGCCTGAGGGTCTTTGTTTTTTTTGGGTGGTGGTGGTGGGTCAGTTGATTTACTGGAGTTCTTGAGTGGTACAAGCTTGACTGCTAGCCAGAAACATGGGCAGTGCAGGGTCACCTAGAGGCACCATGGGAGAAAAGTCCTAGTGATCTATTTGAGAAAAAATAGTCATTGCAAAGGATAAGGAACGCATGTGGGCTCTGGCAGACATGAGGCCAAATAGCCTCTGTGGCTCCTAGTTGTGTATGATGACAGTGGGCCTTCTTAGATATTGCAGGATAATCTTATTTTAAGGTCAATTGATTAGCTAGCTTCCTTAGTACCCTTATCTTGTGATTTCACATTCACATTCCCAGATTCCAGGAATAAGTACACAAGCAATGCTTAGACCAAGCTTACACCACAGATACTGAAAACCGAACACATTGCCACGGAGACAATTCTAACTCAGGGCAACCCTACAGGACAGAGTCGAACTGCCCCTGGGGGCTTCTGATACTGTAACTCTTTACGTAAGACTGTAAGCCTCGTTTTTTTCCCTGAGAGATGGTTGGTGATTTCGAACTTTGTAATTCACAGTCCAACATGTAACCACTAGGCCACCAGGGCTCCTTTACCACAGACAGGATGGCCTACTCTTTCACACCTGATTGGGTTCAACGGAGTATGGAGAGGGTTACTCAGGCTTGGCTTCTGCAGATTTTTACAACAGGATATGTGAGTGTGTGGGAAATTAGTTGGTATTTGTACTTTGCAGCCTATTTTGCATTAGTGTCAAGGACAAGCTGAAATATCAGAAAGTTACTTTGTTTGTTTTTTAATCATTTTATTGGGGGCTCATGCAACTCTTATCACAATCCATACATACATCAATTGTATAAAGCACATTTGTACATTCGTTACCCTCATCATTCTCAAAACATTTGCTCTCCAGGTAAGCCCCTGGCATCAGCTCCTCATTTTTGGCCCCTCCCTCCCCGCTCCCTCATGAGAAAACCTTCCATTTCAAATTGTCATAAATTTAACTTTTTTATTAAACAATGGACTAGCAGATGCCATTTTACACATCCAATAATGATTTTATAAATAAATTGTTAAGACAAGCATATTTGTAAAATATTGACACATATTTCCCTTTTAACATTTTCAAGAAAATTTGGCCGAAAAGATTATAATTAGAAATTTAAATAACTCTTAAATTTTTTAATTTGGAACAATTTGATTCCATCTCATTTCATGTTTACTGTCCTTACCTAAGTACGTTTTAGGAAGCAGAGAAGGCAATCTGTATTGGTTTAATGCATGGTATCTCGTCAATTTTATCCTTGGAAGTAGGTATGATTATCTGTCTCACAGCTGAGAAAACAGAGAGTCGGAGAGTTTATATAACTTGCCAAAAGTCTAGAGTTAGTCAGAAAAAAAGTTAGGACTTAGACTTCAATCAGAGGGACTACACATTCTTTCTTTTCTTTTTTTTTTTTAAACATACACTCTGCTGACTCCTTTATGAAATTCACTCAGGTGCTAATAAACAGTAGGGGTGATGATGTTGGCCATGACCTCCCTGTGGGTGTTTAGAAGGATGTGGGTGACGGCCTTTTGGTGGGGGTGGTCTCCCTTAAGAACTACATCTTGCTTTTCATGATCAGGAGCTGCCTCTGTCATTCTTGATCAGAGCTCTCGCTTGTATCCTTCCCATCTGATGGGCACACACAAGAAGGGTTGAGCTAAGTGATGGAAGAAACTTCTCTCATTTTTATCTGCTGACAGTCCACTCCTTCCCGAATCTGCCTCTCACCGACTAACGTCCTTCTGCCTATTGCTTCCGATTGCAGCCTGCCTCTTCATCCATAGACTGATGATATTGAAAGTGCTATTTCTTTGCTCCTGGCACAAGCATGCGACCCTAATTTTGGCCAACAGGAGAGTTTGGATAGTTTCTTGAAATTATCAGAGAACGACTCCAGGCACAGAAGAGAATCCAAGGGGTCATAAATAACATCACCACTTACGTTGTCCCTGAAAGAACTGCCAGCGGTGACAGTGGGGCACATGAACCTCTGGTGGAAGTCAAAGCTCGTGACCTCGGCTCTCAGACTCAGGTAGACAAACAGTGAGAGAGAAGAGAAAGGTAAGTGATGGTTCACGCTGGAGTCACTCAATAGCTCTGGCAAGTTTGTAGCAGCAGCAGCAGCAGCAGCAGCAGCAGCAGCAGCAGCAGCAGCAGCAGCAGCGACACTGTTGAAGGGCATAATAGAGGAGAAGGACCCAGGACCTTATGCGTTTGCATTTCTCCCTGACGCCATGTATTGACAGAGAGGCGCGACGGGAAAGCACAAACCATCGAGGGCTCTCTCTCGAAAGAAGAAATCGGATCAGGATGCCTTGTCTTTCAGGAGTCCTCTTTCTGAAGTCACTTCTGTTGGGGTGGGGGGCCGTGGGGTGGATGGAGCCTGCTATTCTTGGGAACCAGACATCTCAGTTTTCAATCTTGTGGCCCCGATGATGGTCCCCAAAATCAAAGGTGGGGAAGGTTTGCTGATATCTTTGAGGGGAACTAACATGATTCAATTCCTGAAAAAATCATGCTAAGAATAAGCATGATTCTTCTTATTCTGGCCAACTAAAACTTTCTGAGGAAATAAAAGGGAAATGAGAGTGGTGGCGGATGAATTAGAACTTATCTGATGGGATGGGAGAATCAACTCCATAGTTGTCAGGTAGGGGAAGAAGTACAAGATGGAGTGGAAAGTTAAGACGCTCAGAGCTCACAGCTTTCTAGAGAGAAAGGAGCACTTTTATTTATTTATTTCTATAGTTTTATTTTTCATTTTCTTTCTGCTTTATTGATTATTTATTGCAAGCTCTTACAGATATTATAATGATCCATAGATCGATTACATCAGGTGACCTTGTACAGATACTGCCGTCCTCATTTTAAAAACACTTTCTTTCTACTTGAGCCCCTTGAGATCAGTTCCTCTTTATTCCCTTCCTCCTCTACCCCACCACCCTTGTGAACTCAATAAATTATATATTGTTAGTATTATTTTCATATCTTATACTATCAATATATATCCTTTCATTCACAGTTCTGTTATTCATGCCCCATGGTGGGGTGGTGGTGGGGCTGTACATCCATCATTGCTATCAGTTCCCTTTCCCCGCTCCTTTCCCGGACACTCACAGAATCATGACTCCCATTACTGCTTCTGAGGGGTGTATCTATCTATCCTGGATTCCGTGTGTCGAAATCTCTTATCTGTACCAATGTACATATGCCGGTCGAACAGGATTTGTGAGGTCAAACTGGGGTCATGATAGTGGGGGCAGGAAGCATTAAAGAATTAGAGGAATGTTGTACGTTTTGTCAGAGTTACACTGCACCCTGCATGAGTCATCCCTTCCATGTGGCCCTTCTGGGAAGGAGTTTCCAATTATCAACAGATGGGCTTTGGGTCTCCATTCTGACCCCTCTTTTTCACAATATTTTTGTTTTTGATCTTTTGGTACCTGATCCCGTCAATACCTCATGATCACACAGGCTGATGTGCTTCTTCCATGTGGACTTTGTTGCTTCCCTGTTAGATGGAGCCTTGTTTAACTTCAAGCCTTTAAGATCCCAGGTGCTATATCTTCTAATAGCTGGGCACCATCAGCCTTCTTCACCACTTTTGCTTCTGCACCCGTGTTGTCTTCAGCCATCATGTCAGGAAGGTGAGTGTCACAGTGCCACATTATCACAACAAAGTGTTCTTGTGTTGAGGGAAGGCTAGAGGCCCAAAGTCCGTCTACTACTTTTTTGCTTTACTGTAGAAATATAGAAGCATAGCCCAATACCCCTGTCTTCATGTATTAATATATTTACATATACGTGTCTTTATTTATACCTCTCTACAGAGCTTTTACCTCCTAGTTCTTTCTTCTATTTCCTTTTAGGGAAGGGACACTTTTAAGCACAACTTTCCCATCCCCTAAGTGAACGTGTCCGCCACTAGCACTGATGCTATCAGAGGAGGAGGGAGGTTTAGGGAGGGTAGCATCATTCCTGTGCTGAATATCACCGCAGACTCAAGGTGGAAACGCCCTCTCCTGTTCTCCCAGGAACCCGTTGAATCTTATAAGTGCCTTGGGCATTTCCATCATATTTTAGTATTTGTTTACTCTCCCTTTTTCAATACTTTGCTTCCCTCTATTTACTTGTTTTCTCAAGAGGGCTGCTAGGAATAAACATTTGGATACAACTTTCCACATACTACTCACAACACATGAAACTGTTAAATGCAGGTAGGAGAAAAATAAGAAAGCTGACCCTGAGATCTAGGTAGAGAATGATACATTTATTACCCTGCCTCTCCTTCCAAACTAGCTGATGTGTGTCTCCAGCCAGACCACCCGCGTCACTGTCGACTTTGATTGCTATAGTTATCTCTACAGCCGAACGCCTTCACTGTGCAATCAGAAAGATTGTTCTGGAAAGCATAAGTGCCCACATTTTTTAGAAAAACAAAACAAAACTCCGGCAATTAAAACCTTAGGGAACATACCCTAGAATCCAGCCAGGATAAAGTGTAGGCGTCTGCTTTTGCAGCTCCCTGGATTAGTCCAGGGAGCCCTGGTGGTGCAATGGTTATGCGTTAGGCTGTGATCCTCATGGTCACCAGTTTGGAACCACCAGCAGCTCTGCTGGAGAAAGACTGGGCTTTCTATTTCCATCAACAGGGGCCAGTATGAGTCAGCATCGACTCAGCTGCAGTTTGGGTTTGGAGGGTTCCAGTGGCCCCCAGCGGGCCGTATCGCTCCCTTTGGGCAACACTGATATAAAGGCAAATCCTGTCTCACCACTCCCCTGGTAGAAACGAAACTTTTCACTGGATCCCAGTTGTATTTTGAATAAATGTAACAACCTTATGAAACGAGGATGTGCCTGCTCAGTAAAACTGTGAAGGCACGTCTTTCCTCTCAACACGGTCCTCGGTCACGTCCAGAACACCTGCCCCGCGCCCCCCTCGGTCCCCCTTACCACTCTGAGCTCTGAGCCGGCTCAGGGCCAGCAAGGCTGCTAGGAGCAGGGTTAGCAGCATCGTGGAGGAAGCTCTGGGGTTTCCCTTCTGTGCTGGGAAAGACTAGGGCAGCTTTCCTTATAAAGAGCAACAGCACAAAGGGACTTGGGACTTTCAGACTGGATCGCCCTCATCGCTCGATGTTGGACTGGGTTTTCATTTGCTCATGTTAAGTCAACTGCATCCCTCATTTTTCTCCGTGGCTTAGCCCAACGGGGCAGGGTGGGTAGAATGTTGTTAGTGTCTCGTTTAGAAAACGTACAACCAGTGACTTAAGTTTTTGAAGGAACAAGCAAGCGCTCCATGTAGATTTTAGAATCGAAGTTCTGTCATTTGGCTTTCAGTCTTGTTTGGTCTGTTTCTGTGTTCCTTGCAGTGTGTGTGTGTGCGCGTGCACGCGCGCATGTGTGGAGGCAGCAACCATCTTACAGGCAAGTGAAGATCAGTATCTCTGATCATTATGATAGCTAAATTTTCAATGAAAAGCGGTAATTTTTGTTTAGTTTTGAAATGAAATGAGAAAAACAGACCCTTGGGCAGATATGGAACATTGAACACCGACCCTCAGCCCGCTCAGTCCCACAGGTCTTTCAAGAGCCTCCAGATCCAGTCCCACTGGGAAATCCTGGGTGCTGTAGAACCCAGGTGACCTAAAGCAGTCTGCTTTTATTAACGTTTTGGGTGATTAAGAAAGTAAATGAAATTAAAACTGGCCACAGACACCACCATGAGGTCTCCAGAGCAGAGCAAAAATGGATTTACTTGAGGACTTGATTTTTGGATAAACCGTTATTGACATCTCTAAGACTTCTCTATCTCCCTTTTCTAGAATGATCTGTAAGATTCAGTTTGGGCCTTTTTTAGTCTAGAATTTTTTTCCCTCCTGTGACAGCTTAGTAGCCATAGTTATGTACTTCAAGATGATAATACATACTCTTCAAAACCTTAATTGCAACTTTTTTCCTATAATATTTTTCTTTTCCCCCAAAATTGACAAACTGTGTTTTTCCAAAGGTACATTTTTCTCCATATGCATTCATCGTATACTGTACCAAAAAACAGCCTATGAAATAAGAGAAAATAAATAAGAAATCCATAGTACAAGTAATGAGGTTCTAGTAGGGAGCATGGCTAAGTTCATCATAAAGACACTCGAAAGTGTCTTTGATAAGAACACCTACTACCAGCCAACTGCTTGGCTAGCAAGCAGCGGAACCCCCCAAGATTGTGGCCCTACATCATCCTTCAGATCTGCAAATGAAGTTACCCTGGTGTCTCAGTTCCTGGCCAAACACTCCCCTGGTCTCTAAAGGGAACAATGACACTAGGGAAGTGCTCACGTGGTAGAAAGGTCAACCATTTGAGATCAGAAGGGCAGCATTTACCCAAGGACAAAGTTCAGAAGGGTTAGGGATAAAGGAAGAATGCAAACAGGAAACACAGGAAGGAAGTAGGATAAGTGATGTCACTTTGTGAGGAGTGCAATCAATGAGAGGAAAGAGAAGGTGTATGAATTGCTGAATGGAAAATGGATCAGTTCTGTAAACATTAACCCAATTCAGGAAAAAAAAAACTGGGGTGAAAATAAAAAGAATGATTAAGAAGTCCATTAGTTATGGGGCGGGGGGAGTAATTCTTTCTGTTTTTTTCAGAAGCTGTCTGGTAAGCGGAGCTATAGATGGACAATCCTGAAAGGTGCCTTATAGTAGACACTTGGGTCAGAAAATGTCAAGCACATTTATACATTTGTTGCCATCATCATTTTTTAAACATTTTCTTTCTACTTGAGCCCTTGATAGCAGCTCATTTTCCCCCCGACCCCACTCTCCCTCCCTCAAGAACCCTTAATACTTTATATTTGTAAAGTAGAATTGGGGTCATGATATTGGGGGTGGGAGGAAGAAGCATTAAAGAACTGGAGCAGAATTGTATGTTTTGTCGGTTTATACTGCACCCTGACTGGCTCGTCTCTTCCCTGTGGCCTGTCTGTAAGGGGATGTCCAATTGTCTACAGATGGGCTTTGAGGCTCCACTTCGCCCTCACCCTCATTCCCATTGATATGATTTAGATCAGCTTCGGAGGGTTTATTCACATTCAACAAAGCTTTCCTGAACTTCAAAAATCTCGCCGCTAGGTGGCATCCCCAGCACAAAACAGTCTAGTGTGAGGAGAAAAGACCAGCAAGAAAGGAGGATTGGTGTCACCCATGGACAGCAAGGTAACTCACAGTGTCATCACCGCGGACCCCCTGCCCCCACGACCTCTCCTTGTGCCAGCCCATACAGAATTCGTAGTAATGTTTACTATCGATTTCAATCATATCATAATATGAGATATATAGTTGTAAATTGCTAACATGTAATATTTCTTAGATTACATGAAAATTAAAAACAAAATTGTTTAATAAAACTTTCCATATTGAATCAAAAGATTATTAAGTACAGAATTATTAGTAACTGAGCTGAAACCTTTTATTTTCTATTTCTTTTCCTTTAATGACTACTTCATACTCAAATGTTATGACATGAACTCACAAATACTACATACCACAATTTGTAGCTAAAATACCAGCACATATGCCAACATTGGCGTCTATAAAAACACCAGCAACAACAAAATCAACAGCAAGCACTTGCATGCAGATGGAATCATGTGGTTTGAAGCATCGTGGTTACTGTGTTATGACAGCTCTGATCAGAACACATTAGAAGGTTGAAAATGTAATTTATTAGCATAGAGTTTTAGCCTTGCAGGTATATTGATATATGTAAACTGGCCTTATGACAAATGTTTTTTGTTATTATATCTAAGTACAGGTATATTTTTATACAAAAATAAATTTCTGCTGAAACACTGCACATAAAATTTGTAGTCATTTTATTTATTTAATTTCCCAACAGTTTATTGGCATATAATTCACATGTTATACAATTCAATGGTTAAACAGATCATCACCACAATCAGTTTTAGAACATTTTCTTCATTCTTGAACTCATTGTTATTAACTCCCCATTCCCACCCCCACCAATCTCCCCTGCCATACCTGCAAGAAACCTTTAATCCAGCTACTATCTCTATAGATTTACCTATCCTGGATTTCATATACAGAAAACCATTAAAAACAACAACAACAAACTATCAACAATAAAAAAGTAAAAGAGATCAAAACTTTAATCAAAAAGAAAGCAGAAAATGATATAAACTAGGACAAATTTAAATGGATCATAGAGGAGATCAAATGACTGATAAGGTGCTAAATTGTAACTAACCTGAATCTGCAACAATCCACTTTCCAATGGACTTGGCATGATAGCAAGGCTCTTCACACCCCTGGTCCAAGGTCAGAGGGGAGTCACCAGGGCTTAATCCAGGTGTATTTCCCCTTCATTTTTTAAAAAAAATTGAAACAGTTTTAAGATGGGTCAACGAAGGGATCAAATCATACGAGGTTACATTTTAACCTAATTATGTCTGCCACATCATCTTCACGATGTTCTCTTCTGACAACAGGGCTATTGACATTCCTCGACCATGGTCAGAGGGGATTCACCAAAGGCTTGATCCATGTGTGCACCTGCAAATGGATTTGGGCTTCCACTGTTTCCCCTAGCCTTCTGCAAACCAGCTAGTCACAATTTAAGTTCTGACGTAATTTCCTCCTTCAGATTTGGATTATATTATTTACAATCCTTGTCTCACACAGGCTGGGGTGCTTCTTCCTTATGGACTTAGTTGATGCCTCACTTAGATGGCTGCTTGTTTGAAAGCAAGCCTTTAAGATTCCAAATGTTGGTCTTTCTGATAGCTGGGCACCATCTAATTTCTTCACCACACTTTGCTATAGCACCGGTATCTTCAGTGATCTTTTCATGAGGGTGAGCATCAAGCAGGGATATGTCATAAGAATGAATTTCTCTTAGATTGGGGCTAGAATTAAGTACAAGCCCCAAATCCATTCATACACTTATGGTTTATATATTTCTCTGGTTCACCTTAGAAACATGCTTGTCATTTTATGTTCGAGAGCACTATCAATCATCCCCCTGGAGTACCACTTCCACTGCCATCAAGTTAATGCTGACTTGTAGACACCCTGTGGGACAGAGACAACCCTAATGAATTGCTGAGTCTGCAAATCTTCACAGGAGTAGAAAGCCTCATCCTTCCCCTGTGGAGCTGGCTGGTGGTTTTGAACTGTTTGCCTTGTGGTTAGCAGCCCAGTGTGTAACCACTATGCATTGATGGTGTCATTAGTTTAGCCAAGGACATGAAACTTAAAACACTGTTGAGAAAAAGGAAATTACATGAATATAGGCCAGCTATGAACAGAATCCATGAAATGTTGACTTGTACAGATTAAACTCTTAAGTAACTGGACACTATTTACACAAACAATATAGGGGTTGGTGATAGGGCAAATGTTCCAGTCGTAGTCATTCACTACAGAAGAACCATGCCTACCAAAATTAATACATGTGCTAATGAAGCAAGGAGAGCAGTATAGTAGTAAGTATGTTAGTTCCGGGGCACCACTCATTGGGCACCCTCACGGCCAGAGATTCAAACCAAAGTCCAGCATTTCCAGTCCTATGCCCTTGGGATAGCAGGTCATCTGCTGCTGCTCCTCCCACTAAGGCATTTCAGCTTCAAGTCCACTGACTCCAGGTAAGTATAGGGGAAAGTCCAATTCACTTTGTATTTCTGGTGTGCTATGAAGCATGTTGTGTGTCTGAAAAGAACAGAGTCTAAAGTCCCCCAAGTGCAGATTGTCCTTTTAGTGTCACCCCTCGGACAGTGTTTCGTGGGGTGCTCTGCATCCCCTGAACTTCCGCAGTGATACCATCACACCGATTTGTGATCCTGCTGGTTCTTATGTTTTTGCTCTCTCTGACAGCTCAGCCAAAATAATTTTTCATGACTGCTCCCCATCTTTTAATCCTGTCATCTTTTCCTAAATCCAGCAGTCTAGGCTGGATTTGGAGAATCTTCCACATTTGGGATATGGGGCTGGGGACTTTCTTCTTTAAAAAAAATTGGAGGACTTAGGAGGCACTGAGCTGCTGATAAAAGTGATGGAAAAATCGGGAAAAGCAAATGATATTAAGGGCTAAAGTAGAGGGCAAATGTTTTGAGATTGATGAGGGCAACAAATGTACACATGTGCTTGACTCGATGTATGCATGTATGGACTGTGATAAGAATTGTACGAGCCTCCAATAAAATAATTAAAAAAAGAAAAGAAATCTGTAGACCAATAATGATAATGGATCTACATGAAAAAAGTTTGTTAAAATATTAGGATAGAGTTTTGAGAATGATGAGGGCAACGAATGTACAAATGTGCTTTATACAATTGATGTATTATGGATTATGATAAGAGTTGTATAAGCCCCAATAAAATAATTTTTAAAAAATTGGGAAACAGGTAGGACCGATGGCTGAACAACATAATCTAATTAGCATCACTACTTGAAAAAATTGTTAAAATGGAAAATGTTGCTTGTATGTTTATAAAAATTTTTTAAATCATATTCTGTGGAGACCCAAAGCCCTTCTGTAGACAATTGGACATCCCCTTAGAGAAGGGTGACAAGGAAGGGTGCAGTGCAGCACTGAGGAAACACACAACATTCCTCTCTTTCTTTCATGCCTCTCCCCGCCCTCCCCCGCCACTATCATGACCCCAGTTCTACCTTACAGATCTGACTGGACAGGAGCATGTACACTGGTACAGATAAGAACTCTCGACACACGCAATCCAGGGCAGATAATCCCTCAGGATCAGGGACAATAATGGGAGTAGCGCTATCATGAGGGTAGGGGGAAGGTCGGGGGAGAACAGGGAGAAAGGGGAGACCGAAGGCAATGATTGACATAACCCCATCCCCCACCCCCAGGGGAACAAACAACAGAAACGTGGGTGAAGGGAGACAGCAGACCGTGTAAGATGCGAAAATAATCATACTTTATAATGTGTCCAGGGTTCATGAAGGTGAGAGAGGGCGGGAGGGAAGGGAAAAAGAGGAGCTGATACCAAGGGTTCAAGTAGGAAGGAAGTGTTTTGAAATGGATGATGACAACATATGTACAAATGTGCTCGATACAATTGATGTATGAACTGTTATAAGAGCTCCAATAAAATGATTTATAAAAAAATAAAAATAAAAGGCGATCCCAGCTCAATAGTAAATATACATTTGTTTATACTTTGCACTAGTGGAGAAAAATTGTCTTCTTATCATTGCTTAGGCATGTTCTCAGTGTTGGGAATACACAGTGAGCAAAAAGAAGATATGCAAAAAACATTTCTCTCGTGGGTTTGCATTTAGAAGGAAGCGAATACCATTCAAAGTACCAAAGAGCAAACAGCTCCGTCTTGTAAGAAGTAAAGCCAAAATACTCCCTAGAAACGGGGTGGTGAGCCTCAGTCTTGTGTGCCTTGCACATGTTGTTAGGAGAGATCAGTCCCTGGGCGAGGACCCCATGCTTGCTGTGATAGTTGAGTTTCATGTCAACTTGGGGGTGGGGCGCAGGATCCTCCCATGATATGATCTAACACATTGTGTTCAACTCCAAGATGGGACCATCAGTGAAGCAGCCACGCAGTTGCCGGGAGAAGAGAAAGCGAACTCGCACTCGCTGACGGCGAGCGGATCCGGCCTGTAAAAGCATTGAACGATTGGGGTGGTTTCATCCAGGGTGGCCTATGCTTAGGATAAACAGACAGATGCAGGACTCGATCCTTCATCGGGTTCGTCAGTCTCCTGCTGGATCGCCTGCCAGTTTCAGGAGCCATCTGTGGACTGCCAACATGGTCTCCATTGGGACGATCTCGGGTCCTTTCAGCGTGGCATCCTGGGGGCTCCTGTTTTATTTCCAGGGTTCCTGATCATCAGCCCCCGCAGCTACAGGAAGCAGGAGGAGTCTTCAGCTTATGTCTGATCCACAGAATGGACCCGAAATGGAATTACTCACGTCGACAACTGTGTGAGCCATTTTTGGATGTAGATCCCTTTCTATGTAAATCCACATACAACCATCGCTGGTTTTGCATCTCTAGAGAACCCAGCCGAACAGCCCCGGTCAAGTCGAGGGGCCGTAAAGAAGAGAGAGGCCCTTGAGAAGATGGATGGACACAGCGTCACAAGCACAATCGTAGTGAGCACGGTTCAGGACTGCGTGGTGTTTCCTTCTGGGGGTCGCTATGAGTCGGAACCAGCTTGACAGCACTCACAGCACTTACCCGAGGGTTGGCAGCTCAGATCCACCCCGAGTATGTTTGGAAGAGCAATCTGGGGCTCAGCTTCTGAATGACCATCACCACTGAAATCTCTCCGAAGCACAGGAGGTTGCCAAGAACTGCAATCGACTAGATGGCACCTCGCTTTCCTTTGGTTGCACCCCAAAAAAGTAGGGGTGACTTTAAAAAATCTATAGTATGCTTGGTAGTACTATGTGGTAAGAAAAAATCTACAGGGAATGAGGAGATCAATTAACCAGGTTGGGTAGCCATGGAAGGGCTCATTGAAGAGGGGCTTTGGTCATGAAGGGTGAATCATAGGCATTTCAAGCAGTGGGAAGAGCCCACCCAAAGGCCATGAGACAGCGGGCACGGAGTGCTCGAGTAAAAGCCCACAGGACGGTATAAAAGAAGAGGGAGTGAGCCCAGGAACACTCGGAGAGGAGTCCAGGCAGGGGTCTGGCGTCTGGAGTGGTGGGCACACCATGGAGGGCTTTGTCAATGACGAAGGCTCTGGAGTTTGCTTTAAATGAAGTGAGGGACCACTGAAGGTTTCTGAACATGGTGGGGACAAAGAGCGAGTACATCTTGACACATCACTCTGTTTGGGTCAGAGTGGAAGCAAGGGGACTGGTCTAGAGCACGTGATGATATTCTGGGTCAGAAGTGATGGTGGCTTGAGCCAAGGGGGTAACCGTGAGTGGGGACACCTGGTCAAACTGAAGATCTACCAGGAGGGTAGGGGGAGGTGTGGGGAGAAAGGGAGCATCCATCACAAGGATCTCCATAGAACCCCTCCCAGGGAGATGGACAGCAGAAAAGTGGGTGAAGGGAGACAGCAGTCGGTGTAAGACATGGAAAAAAAAAAGATAAATTATCAAGGATTCATGAGAGAGGGAGGATGGGGGAGGGGGAAATAAGCTGATACCAAGAGCTCAAGTAGAAAGAAAATGTTTTGAAAATGATGATGGCAACAAAGGTACCGATGTGCTTGACCCATGGGTGTATGTATATATTATGATAAGAGCTGTATGAGCCCCTAATAAAATGATTAAAAAAAAAGAAATTATAATTAGTGAAATAAAAAACACATGTTTTAATAGAACAGCTAAACAAAAATTCTGAAGCTATTATGAAGATAATGCCAAATAGATTTACTTGTCCATGGACGTGAGGTACCAGAAAACTGCATTCAAACTTTAACAACTTGGTCTCATAACAGTGGTAAATTGACTTTGTGATCAATTTTTTTGCCACGTCTTTATTGGATATGTGATTTACACATGATTTCTCCCTTTTTGTTGTGATTCGTCTTTTTCACACGTAGCTTATTTATTTGGTGCTTAGCACAAGCTGGTGAAGTAGAAAATCTTTTGGTTTTACTAATGCTGAAACGGCGATTTAGTAAAAGACAAGGCAGTTTCCAGTTTCCCATTCGACTTTGTGAAAGCTCAGGTTGCCCTGATGCTCTCCTTAACTCTGATGTAGATTACAAAGAAGTGAGAGACCATAGCAATCTGAAAAACTCAAGGAAAAACGGAGAGCACTCTGAAGAAGAAGGTGGTTGTGACAAGATGTGGAAGGAAAAAAGGTTTGAGCTGGAGGAGCGACAGGACACATGGCCGGGAAAGGTGTGCTGCATCGTGTTCTCTTCCACCTGAAGTCGACTGTCCACCTGAAGCGTTCTAGACTGCAAGGCCAGTTTCTGGCCAGAAGGCTGACCAGTAGCAGTGCCAGCTCAGAATGGCAGCGGTCTGCTGTCTAACATCTGGATGGCACCATCCCTGGTAGGAGGGGATGAAATAGCCCCAGGTATATAGGATTGGAGTCTTTCTTGGTGGTGCAACTGGCTAATACAAGTTGAAGACTAACCAGAAGGTTGGAGGTTCAAGTCTACCAGAGGACTCTCAGAAGATAGGCCTTGTAGTCTACTTCTGAAAAGTCAGTCATTGGAACCTCTATGGAGACCAGTTCTACTTGGAAACGAATGAGACGGCCAGGAGTTGGAGTTGAGACGGCCAGGAGTTGGAGTTGACTGGAGGGTAATGGCCATTCTACCTTCTTTTCAAGTAGGTGAGCTAAGATCTTGGAAAGGAGCCATGACCGGTGTGGAACGGTTATTTGGTGAGAGGTCAGGAGATGGGTAGTTCCACTTAAAGACACGAGAGACCCCCACTCTGGAGCACGGACCTCACACCTTCTTGCAATCAACAGGGGGTGGAAACCTGTGTCTGAGCTCTGGCCATTACTTTTACAAATTATTATTATTAAGCATTTTATTGGGAGGGGGCTCTTACAAATCTTATAATCATTCACTTGTATTAAGCACACTTGTACATATGTTGACATCAACATTTCCAAAACATTTTCTTTCTACTTGAGCACTTAGTATCAGCTCCTCTTTTTTTCCCCTCCCTCCCCTACCCTTCCACCCTTGTGAATCCTTGGCCGACTATATCTTATTGTTGTTATTTCATGTCTTATACTGTATGTTGTCTCCTGTCACCCACATTTCTGTTATTCATCCCCCTGGGGGTGGGCTATATCTCCAACATTTTGATGGGTTCCCCACCACCACCTCCACCATCCCCCTACCCTAATGATATCACTACTCATAGGGCTTTCTTTATCTGTCCTGAATTCCATGTGTCAAGACCTCTTAATTGTACCAATGTGTGTTCTCCGGTCTAGGTGGATTTGTAAGGTAGAACTTGGTCATGGAAGTGGGGTGGGGGTGGGAGCAGAGAGGAAGCATTCAGGAACGAGAGGAATGATGTGTGTTTCCTCGGTGCTATACTGTCCCTTCCTTGTTTCCCTTCTGTGGGGGGGATGCCCAATTGTTGACAGATGGGCTTTGGGCCTCTATTCCACTCCCCTCATTCACTTCGATGTAATTATTTGGTTTTGGATCTTTGATACCTGATACCTGCTCCTGTTGACACCTCATGATCACACAGGCTGGTGTGCTTCTTCCATGTGGGCTGATTTGCTTCCCTGCTAGATGGCTGCTTGTTTAACTTCAAGACTTTAAGACCCCAGATGCTTTATCTTTTGATAGATAGGCACCATCTGCTTTCTTCACCACATTTGCTTATGCACCCATTTTTGTTTTCACCAATGGAAGGTGAATGCCAAAGAGTGCTGGGTGATTAGAACAAAGTGTTCTTGTGTTTAGGGAAGCTTTGAGTTGAGGCACAATGTCTGTCTGGTAGCTTAATACTTAACATATAAATATATGTACATTGGCTTCTATCCCTATGTAAATAGATATTTTTACATATATACTTGCCTATAGCTAACCCTCTATAAATAGCTTTCACTTCCTACTTCTATCTTCTATTTCCTTTCACCTTCCTCCTGTCCCACTGTCATGCTCACCCTCCATTTGGCTCTCAGGTAATTTCTCTTGAATACATTGCACTTGATCAAATTCCACCAGGTATAATACACCCTCCTCACCATCAATTTTAGACCTCTTGTTGTTCCCTTATCCCTGAGTTTGTTGGCTCCCTGCACCCCCTCCCCGCCCTCTCCTTTCCCATGTCCCTCTTGGACCACCAGTCCCATTGCTTTCTCCTTGGGATTATTTGTCCTGCCTATCCTGTATTGATAAACATAGTGGGGGAGGGGGAAGAAAGAAAGGAAAAAAAGAAAAGCCGATAAATAGTTCCAGGTCTGTCTGCTGACTCTTATGAGTGTTTTCCAATCAGGTCTGCTGAGGTGCCAACTCCTGTCCCCTGAGTCAGAAGTCTACATTCAGGAGTGCTCGGGGACTTGGTTCCTTTGCTCCCCTGCTGCCCCGTTGCACTCCCTACACGTCTCACCCCGCTGGGCATGGGGCAGGCCAGGCACCCTTTCCACACAGTGTCTCCAGTGCTGTGGGTCAGGGAGGGAACATTGTGTCTCATGGTGGGACCAGCCCTATGGTCCTCTCTGGGCATTGGCTGCTTTGAGCAGGGCTGTCATCCTGGGAGCTTGATGGGCCATGATGAGGTCCACTCTTTCTCTCTCTCTTTCCCTCTTAGTTATCACCTGTGTGGTCTTGACAGACCCATCCCTCTCCCCGGGCTATCTCTTCAGTGTTGCCTGGGAAGGGGGTCAACATAGCTTGGCTTTGTTCCCGGCTTTGGCCATTCCTTAGTACAAATTGTCAACCAAAGTATTGGAAATCCTCAGGAGGGTAATCACCAGACAGCTATAAAGAATAATCATGATGAGAAACATTCTGATCAATCCAGGCTAGAAGAGTAATTAGATGAAGATAGGGAAATCCAGCTCCATCACATCGATCCTGACTCATAGGGCCCCTACAGGACAGGGTAGGAACTGCTCTTTTGAGTTGCTGAGACCCTAACATCTTTATGGGGATAAGACAGCCCCATCTTTCTCTTGAGGAGTGACTGGTAGCTTTGAACCAGAGACCTTGTGGTTAGCAACTTAGTGTGTAGTTCATTATGCCACCAGAGCTCACCAAACATTGGGATAAGGAATTTAAAATAGCCTTAAAATATATGAGGTACAAAAAAAAATATTCTCAGAAAGGCAAATGGAAAAATTGATAACAAAATAGGATAAGATAGCTATAAGAGTAAAGTGGAAATATTAGTCACAAAATAATAATATAAGTAAAGACTATAATGAATGAGATAGATAGCAAAATAAAGCCAGCTTTAGAATCAAGTAGTGACTAGAAAATCAGGTTGAAGAACTCTCCCAGAAGGGATCAAGAAAGAATAAAGAATGCAAAATATAAAAGAAAAGTTACAATCGAGAAAAGCAATGTTCTTGGTAGGTGCTATGGATTCTGTTCTGATTCATAGTGACCTTATGTACAACAGAACAAAATATTGCCCCATTCCACACCATCCTCATTCTCACGTTTTCGTCCATTATTTGCAACCATTGCTTCGATCCACCTGCAGCTCTTCTAGCCGTAGCCTTTGTTGCGCTCACCCAACTACCTTTTGCTCAAGGGTCTGGGTAAAGGAAGGGGGAGAAGACACTGATAGGATTCAGCTGTGTGAATGATTGTTACCAGGGTAATTGTGATTGCCACCTGATGGGCCTAAAACTGAGCCATCTCAGAAGCGGGATGTGGGAAGAGTCTCGTGACCAGTAAAAGAGAAGAGCCAGGAGGAGAGTGCGTACCTGAAACCTCGAGATCCCTGTGCATTAAGCTCCTCGATCCAGGAGACTGCTGTCACAGCAGAGGAGTGGCAGAACAGTAGCAGGGGCAACAGCAGACCTGGAGCCAAGGCATGCGACAGAGCGCTGGACCTCCCAGTCCACAGAGCACGTAAACCTGAGCGCCTGGGGACAGAAGCCAGGCTTGTGGAGTTAAGTTCCTCCACTCACTTAACTGTGGCTGGAGCTGAGCATCCTTGGACTGAGGCTTATGGTGGAGTGGCATGCTCGTTGAGCATTTATTGGCAGCCCTAAAAGAGCTCTCTCTGTACCACTGCCAGAGCGGGGCAGAAGCCAATGGTCCTGTGACTGAGAGGTCAAAGTCTAGAGAGAGGTTGGCCTTTGGGCACAGCTGTGAAAAGACCATCCTGTCTCAATCACTGGATCCTGAGCATTTGTAACCTCTTTACTTCCTCCGTCAACCCCATGACTGTGAGTATTGCTTGTGATTTCTGCGTGGTCTTACTAGTGAATTATCAGACCCACCTGCACCTGGGGAAGGATGGTTGGAGGGGCAGACATGCCCGACGTCAGCCTCAGAGAAGCCTGCCCTGGGCAGTGCTCAGCAGGGCTGGATTGTCCTTTCTTCCCGTGCAGTTGGAGGTCAGATGTAATTCTTTTTGTTCTTTTTAAATCATTTTATTGGGGCTCATACAACGCTTATCACAATCCACACATACATCAATTTTGTGAAGCACACTTACACATTCGTTGCCTTCATCATTCTCAAAATTCGCTTTCCGCTTGGGTTCCTGGAATCAGCTCATTTTCCCTTTCCCCCTCCTCGTCCCTCCCTGCTCCCCCCTTCCTCATGAACCCTTAATAATTTATAAATTATTATTTCATCTTATCTTACACTGCCTGGCATCCTTCATCCACCTTTCTGTTGCCCATCGCCCAGAGAGGAGGTTATATGTAGATCCTTGTGATCGGTTTCCCCTTTCTACGCCCCCTTCCCTCCCGGCATTGCCACTCTCACCGCTGGTCCTGAGGGGTTCATCTGTCCTGGATTCCCTGTGTTTGCAGTTACCATCTGTACTGCTGTGCATCCTCTGGTCTAACCAGGTTTGCAAGGTAGAATTTGGATCATGATAGTTGGGGGAGGAAGTGTTTAAGAACTAGCAGAAGGTTGTGAGTTTCATTATTGCTACACTGAACCCTGAGTGACTCATCTCCTCCCTACTACCTCTCTGCAAGGGATGTCCATGTGTCTACAGATGGGCATTGGGTCCCAATCACACGCTCCCCTCATTCACGATGATATGATTTCCCTCCCCCCGCCTTTCATGCTTTCAGGCCTTTAAGACCCCAGACTCTGTATCTCTCGATAACTGGGCAGCATCAGCTTTCTTCACCACACTTACTTATGCACACATTTGTCTTCAGCGTTTATGTAGGAAGGTGATCACACAATGATGGTTTTTGTTCTTTGGTGTCTGCTACCTGATCCCTTCAACACCTCGTGTTCACACAGGCTTGTGTGCTTCTCCTCTGTAGGCTTTGTTGCTTCCGAGCAAGATGGCCGCTTGTTTGCCTTCAAGCCTTTAAGACCCCAGACGCTATATCTTTTGATAGCCGGGCACCATCAGCTTTCTTCACCATGTTTGCTTATGCACACGTTTGTCTTCAGCGATCATGTTGGGAAGGTGGGTCTCATGAAATGACCATTTAGCTGAGCAAGGTGCTCTTGTATTAAGAGAATGGGAGGAGGCCCAATGTCCACCTGCTACCCTACTACTAAACCTATAAATATATGCACATAGGTCTATTTCCCCCACAATCATAAATATATTTACATATGTACCTGTCTGTATTTAGGCTTGTATGTATGCCCTTTGCCTCCTACTTCTTTCCTCTATTTCCTTACGCTTTCCTCCTGTCCCACTGATAGCCTGGCTCAGAGGGCCCAATGTACAAAGAGGACCATATAGCCGGCCCCAATGCAAGATGCGACATCCTGCACTGATCCATGGCCATACACGGGGCAGCACCGGAGACACAGTGTGGGATGTGTGACTGAGCTGACCCCACCACACTGAGGCAAAACACTGGGGGCGTGCAAAGGAGTGGCGGGGAAAGCAGAGCAAGGAGGTCCCGAGGGAGTGTAAAGGATGGACTTTGGGGCCAGGACATGGCACCCCATCAGACTCATCCGGAAAACACTCCTAAAGGTCAACAAACAGACCTTGAACTACTAACAGGCTTTTTCTCTCTCTCTCTTTTTTTCTGTTTTGTTATTTTTTTTTCTCCTCTTTAAAATTTTGTATGTCAGTGGCTTCTTTGTTAGCTTGTCGGTGTTGCTGCCGTTGTCACCATGTTCTTATGTGCCACTTTGGTGCTGTCAAAGCCATCCCCAATGTTATGCACATATTACTATATCTGCAGGTCCACCTAGATAAGAGAGGCTGGACAAACAATGTGAGAAGAAAATAATGGGACCAACAGTCCCGGAGGGACATGAGAGTGTGGGAGGTAGGGAAAGGGAGGAGGTGTTGGCCAACCCAGGGACAAGGGAACAACGAGTGGTTCAAAACCAGTGGCAGGGAGGGGATGAGAGGACTGGTAGGGAGTGACCAAGGGCAAGGTAACTGAGAGGGATTACAGATGTAAGTCTTAAGTCATTTCTTTTGACACCATCTCATTGAGAAGAGCAATATCTACATTATCATAGGGTGGAGGTGGGGTGGGGGAAGCAGGGAGTTAATTCAGACTCAAGGTTACAGAGTAGACCTGTGCCATAGGACTTCTACTCTGTCATCCAAACAGAAGCAGAGAGAATGAGGGGGGTCATAGCAGAGACCCCAAACCCATCTGAAGACAACAGGGCATCCCCTCACAGAAGAGTCATAAGGAAGGGATGAGTCAACTAGGGCGCAGTATAGCACTGATGAAACACACAATCTTCCTCTGGTTCCTTGAGGCTTCCTCACCCCCCACTATCATGACCTCAGTCCTGCCTTTCACTGCAGGCTAGACCAGAGCATGTGCACAGGTACAGATAAGAGATAAGAGCCCATGACACATGGAATTCAGGAACAGGAATGGGAGTAGCAATACCAGGAGGGTAGGGGGGAAGGTGGTGAGTAAGGGGGAACCTATTGCAATGATTGACACATAAACTCCCCCCCACCAGGGGGATGAACAACCGAAACTGTGGGGGAAGTGTGATAGCGGTTGGTGCAAGATATGAAAATGGTAAAAATGTATCAAGGGGTCATGAGGGTGGGGGGTGGAGGGATAAAAGAGGAGCTGATACCAAGGGCTCAAATAGAAAGTAAATGTTTAGAAAATAATGATGGCAACATATGTACGACTATGCTTGAGACAATTGATGTAAGGATTGTTTTAAGAGCTGTAAGAACCCCCAATACAATGATTTTTAATAAAAAAATTAATATTGTGCTTGCTTCGGCAGCACATATACTAACATTGGAATGATACAGCAAAGATTAGCATGGCTCCTGTGCAAGGATGATACGCAAATTCGTGAAGCATTCCATATTTTTAAGAAATGGGGAGCAGATATCAGGGGCTCAAGTGGGAAGAAAATACTTTGAAAATGATGATGGCAGCATATGTGAAAATGTGCTCGACACATTGGAGGAGTGTATGGGTGGAGATAAGAGATGTAAGAGCCCCCAATAAAAGTATATATATATATATCCAATAAAAGTATGTATGTATGTATATATGTATGTGTGTGTGTGTGTGTGTGTGTGTGTGTGTGTGTGTATATATATATATATATATATATATATATCCACATACAAACCGAACAGGAACAGATAGCAGATAGCTAGCTGGCCAGGCGTTTTTTACTGTGGTACTACTAGGTGGATTTGTACTGCCAGTCTTTTTAAAAAAAATCTTTTTTATTGGGAGCTCTTACAGATATTATAACAATCCATAATTCAATTAGATCAAGTATAATTGTACAATTTCTGCTACCATCATTTTCAAAAAATTTTCTTTCATCTTGATCTCTGATATCAGCTGCCCTTTTTTCCCTTCCTCCCCCAATCTACCCCCCACAAACCTGTATTATATTATTATTATTTTGAACTACGAGTCTTTAGGTCAATTGAAAATAGCTCTCATCACCCAGGGACTGACATATAATCAAAGTCCCCCCAACATAAGAGAAAAACAAAGCAAACCACTCCATTTGAAGACTAAAATGACAAATGATTTTACAGAGTGAAGGAAGTAAAGATGAAAGGTCCGTCGTGGAAAGCACTTAAGGAGGAGAGACAAGAAAAACAAACCAAAACCCCCACACCTCAGCAGGTTTTAGATGGATGGGACAATATTAAGAGTGTCTGCAGGGAAAGAAAATCATATAAAACATTTAAAAATCAGATTGACATGAAAGTGCTCAAAAGCAACACTCAACTCTCACGGTCATCGAGTCAGCTGGGACTCACAGTGACCCAGGACAGCGCTGCACTGCCCGGGGTTTCTAGACGGTGACTTCTGACGGGGCGAGAGCACCTCTTCTCTTGCCAGGACTGCCGGTCTTACAGCTGGTTCCCAGTCACACACGTGACCCATACATCACTTGAGCTCCATAAAGTAACACTAGAGATGAAGAAATGGGATAACTTTTTTTCTATATGATCTCCAGCTTTCTTTGTTAAAAATCATTTTACTGGGGGCTCGTACAACTCTTATCACAATCCATCCATCTGTCGTGTCAAGCACATTTGTACATTTGTTACTATCATCGTTTTCAAGGATTTTCTTTCTACTTGAGCCCTTGGTATCACCTCCTCATTCCCCCCCACCTCCTTTTCCCTCCTTCCCTCTCTCCCTTCCCCCCTCCCTCCCTCATGAACCCCTGATCATTTATAAATTATTATTATTTTTTCATGTCTTGCACTGTCCGATGTCTCCCTTTGTCTGTTGTCCATCCCCCTGGGAGGGGGTTATAGGTTGGTCATTGTGATCGATTCCCCCTTTCTCCCCCCACCTTCCCCTTCCCCTCCTGATATGGCTACTCTCAATATTGGTCCTGAGGAGTTTATCTGTCCTGGATTCCCTGTGTTTCCAGCTCTTATCTGTACCCATGTCCATGCTCTGGTCTAGCCAGATTTGTAAGGTAGAACTTAAAAAAAAAATCTTTATTTTTAAAAATCATTTTATTGGGGGGGGTTGTCATACAGCTTTTATCACAATCCACACATCTGTCCATTGTGTCAATCATACTTGTAGGTTTGTTGCCATCATCATTTTCAAAACATTTTCTTTCTGGAATAACTTTTTAAAGAAACATTTAAGAAAAAGACTTTAAAGATATAATTCCTGGCCTGTCAAGTATCACTTAAATATAAGTGGGCAATGGGTATTATTATCTAATATAAAATGTCTCCCAAGATCCTTTTGAGGACACTTTTTGGAGGGAGTACTCTGGAAAGAGCTGTATTTGGGAGAAGGAGCCTGGTAGTGCAGTGGGTAGGCACTTAGATGGTAACAGAAAGGTCAGTGGTCAGAACCGACTAGCCCCTCTGCAGGGAAAAGGATGTGGCATCTGCTGTCATAAAGATTTACAGCTTTCCTCGGCTCTATAGGATTGTCCCAGTGGGTGGCATAGTGGTAATGGGTTGACCTCGTGTTCAGCAGTTTGAAACCACCAGCTGTTCTGCAAGAGAAAGATGAGACTTTCTACTCCTGGGAAGAATTAGTCTCAGAAACCCAGGGGGGCAGCTCAACCTTGCATACACACACCACCCCCACCACCACCACCACCCCGCCCCCCAAACCCAGAATTGCACTGGGCGGAGTGGAGTTTTTCAGTTCCCATTTTTCCTGCTAGGCAAGCATCAAGCAACTCTGAGTTAGGGTGCCCAGTGTCACGTCTGAGATGGTTCTTTGGTCACAGTGAATTTTTTTGGTAAAAGCACTTTTGCTCTCCTCCTGGGAGGGACTTATATATTGATCCTTGTGATTGATTCCCTCTTTCTCCCCACTCCTTCCCCTTATTCTCCTGCTATCTCTATTCTTATTGTTGGCCCTGAGGGATTTATCTACCCTGGATTCCCTGTGTTTCGGGCTCTTATCTGTAGCAGCGTGCCTGTTCTGGTCTAACCTGATTTGTAAGGTAGAATTGAGGTCATGATGGTGGGGGGGAGGAAGCAGTAAGGAACTGGAGGAAAGTTGTGTGTTTTATTGGTGCTATAGTGCACCCTGACTGGCTCATCTCTTCCTTGTGACCCTTCTGTTAGTGGATGTCCAATTGTCTACAGATGGGCTTTGGGTCTCCACTCCACCCCACCCCCATTCACATTGGGTCTGGTTTTGTTCTGGGTCTTAGATGCCTGATAGCTGGTCCCATTGACACCTCATGACCACACAGGCTGGTGCGCTTCTTCCATGTGGGCTTTGTTGCTTCTCGGCTAGATTGCCACTTGTTTATCTTCAGGCCTTTAAGACCCCAGATGCTATATCTTTTGATAGTCAGACTCCATCAACTTTCTTCACCACATTTGCTTATGCACCCATTTTGTCTTCAGCGATTGTGTTGGGAAGGTGAGCATCACAGAATGGCAGATTATAAGAACAAAGTGTTCTTGTGTTGAGAGAGTTCTTGAGTGGAGGCCCAATGTCCATCTACAACCTTAATTCTTAACATATAGATATAAGTACATAGATCTATTTCCCTATTGGTATATATATATATATTTACATATGTACATGCCTCTAGTTAGACCTCCACAAATGTCCATTGCCTCCTAGTTCTTTCCTCTATTTCCTTTTACTTTCCTCTTGTCCTACTATCATGTTTGGCCTTCATTTAGGTTTAGTAATTCCTTGCTGTATGGATTGTGATAAGAGATATAAGAGCCCTCAATAAAGGTATTTAATAATAATTTAAACAAGGGTAGTTTTATTTAGTAAGTGGAATTTTACTGGTCATATGTGAAATATAGTTTTACTTTCATATTCTAATATTAAATAGGAGAGCTCTATTAACATCCAGTTTTATAGACTAATTATGAGAAATTTGGAGAGTTTAAGTAACTTGTCAAAGGTGGTATTAATAATATGGAGTATGAATAAATGAAAACCTGGGAGTTTTGAATTTGAATGAAAATACCATGAAGTATTCAGGATATAAAATTGAATTCAATGTCTGGTATATATTTGTACGAGTACATGCAGTATTTAATTTTGATATAGGATACAATTTCCAAAGATTAAATATACAAATAGATTTTTTTAAAGCAATTTTGCTTGAAGCTCCTTTTCTGTGATGGCTGATTGAAGAGAGTAGACTGCGGCTGTTTGATCACAAGGACACTGCTTTGGGAACAGCTCAAGTATGCAAGTGGTTTTCTCGTGTGAAAAAAGGTGGAATGTCGATTGATGACAAACCTCCTCTGGATGGCCGTCAACTTCCCGAACAGACGACAATGTCCACTCACAGTGCATTTGGAGTTTGTTCCACCAGCTCCGACTGTTAACCAAGCTTTCTGTATGAGGTTCTAAACAGATAGTTTAACAGTGTGTGACACAAAGGCCTGATTTGTGGTAGGTGGGGGAACTGGTTTTGCCACCATGTCAATGCACCGGCTCATATAGCCATCTCAGTTGACCAGTTTTTTGGTTAAAAAAACCCCAAAACCAGCATGCCTCTCTTGCCCCATGCACCTTGCTCATGTGACCTCGCTCCATGTGACTTCTTCTTGTTTTTGCGAATGAAGAGGGTCATGAAAGGACAGCAATTTGATGATGGTGAGGAGGTGAAGAAAAAAATGAGGGAGGTGTTTGTTGTCAGCCATCCAAACAGATGAGTTTGAAAAATGTTTCCAAGAATGGAATCGCAGATTTGACAAATGTATTAAGTGTAATGGAGAGTACTTTGAAGGTGATAAGGTTGTTTTGCAAAAATAATTTAAATAGATGGCTTTGGAAAAAATCCTTTGGGGGGGTAACCCCATAGATTGCTGTGGGTTAGAATCTACTTCAAGTGTGTGTGTGAAATCCTTATGTTTCACAATATTGATTTCATGCAATATTTGCCCTTTTATAACTGACGTTCTTTTCACCATAACATCCTTCAGGTGCATCTGTGTTTTGTAGGTTCCCCATCATTTACTGCTACATAGGATTCCATTGTGTGCATGTTGTACTTGGGTTGTTTATCCATTCTTCAACAGATGGGCATTCATGTTGTTTTCATAGTTTTGCCATTGTGACAGTGCTGTGAGGAGCATAAAACAGGACTCACTGCCATCGAGTCAATGCCGACTTGTAGCGACCCTGTGGGGCAGGTAGAACTGCCCCTGTGAGTTTCTGAGACGTGACTACTTAGAAAGCCCTGTCTTTTTCCCACGGAATGATTGCTGGTTGTGACTAGAGACAAGCAGAAGTGGTAACCACTAGCCACCAGGACTCCTCGGTGATGAACACAAGTATGCATATATTTACTCATGTTGCTACTCTTACTTCTCCAGGAATTTTTCCAAATGGGTTCCTGGGATTTATATGCATCATATTTGGTAAAGTAGAAGTTCAGGGATAAAGAGGCAGTCATTTAATGAGCAGGATTGACATGTGGACTGCGACAATGGGTACAGATGAAACAACTGTGATGATGGTGTTTTATCTGTTGTGTGAGCCTGAATCCATATGACGGCTTCTGACAATTTTTGAGAAACTGCCATACTGTTTTCCACAGTGGAAAGTTTTTTGGTTTTGGTTTTAATATATAGGCAGCAGTGCTGGACTTATGATGAATAAATCACTTAGTAAATTTAATTCATGCCTTCAGAGACAGAATTTATAGTTCTCCATCTGGTTACTAATTAAACAACTGTAGAGTGGTATGTATACAGTTCTCTATATGATTTCTTAATATATAATGGTTTCTTCCATCTGGGACCAGTGTTTCCAGTCTGATTTTCCTCCAATCCACCCCAACTATGGGATGTAATCATTATCAGCACACTTTTTCAATTCCTTTCGTCAATGCAGGAGGTACTTTGTAACTTTCTAGAGCTATTGCTACAGGGCTGATATTGTCAAAACAATTGTTCCTAGAATATAGAACAGATGTTTATGTCTATATTCCTGTGCACCTGAGATTTCTACCTGTCTATTGAACCAAAGGTGTCCCAGGGTGGCACAAGCCATTTGGCTTGATTACTAACTAAATGCAAAGCAGCCTGAACCCACTGGGTAGTTTGTCTTGTTGGGCTGCTTCCGTAAAGATTACTGCTGAGAAAAACCTATTGAGCAGTTTTACAGTGTAATACAGATACCCCTAATTTGGAATCAATTTAGCAGCAACAGATTTTCTGGTTTAATGAGCCTAGATTAACAAACTATATAGAGCTGGGTTAAGGCGAGTGACAATCCTAAACTCAGTGTGTGGCCTCTGTTTACTCACACATTGGAATGGGGTATTTGAACTCTATGAAGTAAGTAAAAACATACTACTAATGGCATTCCAGTTCAGACAAACGTGGGCTTAATTTTTGAACATATTTAAACTCGTCTCTGCTCAATGGATCGCTGTAGACAAGTTCCCTTAGTCAGATACTTAATCTTATTAGGGTGCCTTAAAAAAGGAAAAAAGTATACTTTTTGTGCCATGAAAAATGGTCTTGAGGTCAAGGTTGATGTAAGACTTGTGTAACAAGCTCAAGTGGATGTTGTTCTTAGGTGCCGTCGAGCCTGTTGCCACCCACAGCAACCCTGTGAACAGCAGGACGAGACGCTGCTGGTCCTGCGCCGGCCTCACAACTGTTTCTATGCTTTTGTCCATTGCTGCAGCCACTGTGTCAGTCCACCTCCTTGAGGGCCTTCCTCTTTCTCACTGCCCCTCTACTTTAACAAGCACGATGCCCTCCTCCAGGGACTGGTCTCTCCTGATAACTTGCCCACAGTATATAAGACGAAGTCTCACCACCCTTGCCTCTAAGGAGCACTCTGGCTGCACTTCTTCCAAGGCAGATCTGCTTGTCCTTTGGGTAGTCCATGGTACTTTCAATATTTTTCACAGCCACCACGAATCAAATGTATCTATTCTTCTTAGGTCTTCCTTATTCAATGGTCAACTTTCACGTGCATATGAAGCAGTTGAAAAAAGGATGGCTTGGGTCAGGAACACCTTAGTGCTTAAAGTAAACTGCTTGATTTCCAGCATTTTAAAGAGGTCTTTTTTCCCTTTTTTCCCCATACAATGCATCATTTGATCAAGTGGATGTCTTCCCACATTATTGAAGCTTTACAACAAGTTTACAGGAATGTGGATTTATATAAAACAACAATGATTAGATAGTTTATAGCAGTGGTTCTCAACCTTCCTAATGCCATGACCCTTTAATACAGTTCCTCAGGTTGTGGTGATCCCCAACCATAAAATTATTTTCATTGGTACTTCATAACTGTAATTTTGCTACTGTTATGAATTGGGCACATCCTGAGAAAGGGTTGTTAGACCTACCCCCACCCCCACCCCCAAAGGGGTTGCGACCAACAGATTGAGAACCACTGGTTTAGGGAGACCTCTATTATGAGCCAAGAAGGGGGAGCCTGTCAACCTTGACAAATAAGGAAACTGATGGAAGTCCAGGAATTGGTGGAAGAAGACCATAGAATTACCACTGATGCAATAAGTACTGAATTTGGGATTTCACATGGGTTAGCATTTTGAATTTTAAGTGAACTTTTTGGCCTCAGCAAGTTTTGGCTCAATAGGTGCCAAAAATATAGTACAAAGATCAACTTGCTTAAAGAACTAATCTTTCCACCAGTCTTTAAAGCAAGATGGAAGCTAATGAGGACACCTTTATGGAGTTAAGAGGAACTGGGGATGGGTCTTTGATTCCACAACTTTAGATCCAATCAAAACAGTAGCTTCCGAAAGGGTCTGCTGGGCCAGTTCAACCCAAGACAGAGGAAAGCTCAAATTATGGCAACTGCTTTTTGAATTTTTTAATTCCAAAGGGAAATTTGATGTGTTGGGAAGATGCAGGTTGACCATGGCAATTATTAAGTTCTAAGAATATCAAAAGCGTCGTTGGGGAGAAAAGGCTAGGAAAGTTGGTGCCAAGGATTTCCTCATCACAATGCATCTGCGCATTCTCTAGGGCAGCCAGGGGTTTCCTGTGCAAACTCATTCCTATGAAAACCCCATCCATCATCCGGATCTGATCTTGCCCCTTCAGACTTTCTGTTTTCACAACTCAACATGATTCAAGTATCTTGAGGATGTCAAAATTGTCCTTGAGGTGTGATTTACATTGAATAGTGCAGAATTCTTTAGGTAAGGCTTAAAAAAACAAAACTCCTCGAACTCACTACCATGGGGTCAATTCTGACTCATAGCGACCCTTTAGGACAGGGTAGAACTGCCCCTGTGGGTTTCTGAGACTGTCTATCTTTATGGGAGAAGAAACCCTCATCTTTCTCCTCAGAGAGGCTGCTGGTTTTGAACTGCTGATTCCTTGGTGAGCAGCCCAACACACAACCCACTATACCACAAGGGCGCCTAGGGCAAGGTTAGAGAGAGAGAGAACACCTTCAGAAGGGTGTAGACATCGATGGTAGATAGGTCAAGAAACAGTTGCTTCTTTGATATTTTCATTTAAGAAAGTTTTCTATGATTTTGGAGCACCTTTGGGCTTAGTCTCACATATATGCACATGTGAGTGTCTTAGCTTTCCATGATGTAATGTCATTCCAAATGTGGTTATATTAGCATGCGAATGCCAGCATGGCACATGCCGTTTTAGCAGATGGAGATGAACTGACTTATAAAGGTTTCAGTGGATGGTACTAAGATGTTTTTACTATGACCACATTTTCGACAAAGCAGAGCCATCACCTAGCCTACAGTAAAGCCAGTGAATCAGTAACCTTCCGTTTCACCCATAAATGTGCCATTGAGCGCTCACAGTGGAACGCTTGCTTTTACCGACTGTGTCTTACATGCCTCAGACTTCAGTTGCTTGTACTGTAACAAATGCTGTAAATATAACCGGAGAAGCAAAAGATGTCGTAAAAGAAAATGAAGTAAAAGTATGATAAATCAGTATATTTTACTTTTAGATCTTTTCAACTCTCACAAGTTATAACTAAAAACATTTCTCTCCATTTGCTCTTACAAAATTTTTAATCTTTCTGTCATTATTAAGCTGCCAAACAATTGCTACTTCCATATATAATAGGGATCATAATTCCAAATTTCTTGAATTATTGTTTGCCGAGATTGTCTTTAGTTTCTTTTACAATTTTTTTTTCTTAATTGTGAATTGGGAGAAGGCTTATACTCAAATGGTGCGGGCGCCATATCTGGTCTTCTCTGTCTCTTCTAGTGCCACGAGGCAGAGGTCAGACATGCCTTCATCCTCCACCCTTCTCTACTTATTCTGATCCCACCTGCTCCTCTCGTAGCACTCTGCTTCTCTGCTGGGCTCAACAGTCCATTGCAGTGCCCACACAGAACTCCCAGACAAAGCTCACAATCGTGGGGGCTTATGCGGGAAGTGAACAGGTTGCGACGAGTCAGGATCAGGAAGCAGTGCTGATACAGTAGTTGTCCGCTGCTGGTCCAAAGGCGTCTTCTAGCCAGCAGCCAACAGTCTTTCTGGTCCTCAGCCTCTCGGCCACATGGTGCCTTGACTTCTGCCTTGGGGGGCCAGGAAGCCTACTTGTTGCTTTCCTTCACAATCCCAGTTTCAGAGCTGCTCCGCCTCCGTCTCCTGGTAGCCTTGTCTCAGCCTCTGGTCTTGGCCTAGCTCCTTGGCTCTGTCCATGGTCTCTGTGCTGTAGCCTCTGGTGTCTCTGATCCTGGCCTCTGCCATTGCAGACAGAAATATTATGTGTTCCACTGGAAGCTCTTCTTCTGGTGTCCCTGGGACTTCGCGGTGTGTTTCTGCTTCAGAACTGGGTCTTGCATGGAGGTGTGACTGCTCCTTCAGCCGAGCTAACAAAGCATGACGACTTGGTTCACATTCTCTATGAAGGTGGACACTCAGAATACATCCCACCTTAACCCTGTACCAGAGCACTCTCCAAAATGTGAATATAACCACAGGGAGAGGCTAGAATATATAATACATTACAAAGGAGATTGGATATGGCTAGACAGGCCATTTTAATCCACTATATCTGTTACAAAGCAGACCATCAGTTTTACTCCACAATTCACACACGTTTGTTTCAGCTCCCTCAACGCAATCCTCTCAAAATAACATCAGTTACCCGACCCTCCCTCTTTCTCACCCATGCTCCCTTCTTTTCTAACCCTCTGAATCAGTGGTTCTCAACCTGTGGGTCGCGACCCCTTTGGGGGTCGAACGACCCTTTCACACGGATTGCCCGATTCATAACAGTAGTAAAATGACAGTTATGAAGTAGCAACAAAAATAATTTTATGGTTGGGGGGGGGGTCACCACAACATGAAGAACTGTATTAAAGGGTTGCAGCTTTAGGAAGGTTGAGAACCACTGCTCTGAACTGTCCTTGTGTAAAGGTTGCCTTTTGACCTCAATTGGGTGATCATTCTAAGGTGTGCACTAGTGTTATTGTTCACCTTATAGAGTTATCTATTGCTTGGTTGAAATTCAGTTCCCGATCTGAAGCGTGACTGACTAAGTGCCATAGTTTTGAGGGTCAATCAGTCTTTATCTGATCAGCAAGCCTGGTCTCTTATTGAGTTACATTTTACCTTCTCACCTTCTACCACCCTGGTCTGGCACCTTTTAATGTGACCTCTTTCGGAGCAGTTGGTAGTGGGACATGGCAGCCATTTGGTTCTGGTCTCAGGCTCCGCTAGACTGATGTTTGTGCAGCCCATCAGTCCACCGGCCTCATTGTTCTCAAACGCCTGCAGCTTTCTCAGTCTTTCTTCCGGACAGGGAGAGACCAAGAGTTGCATGTTGGGTGGCCAGTCACTACTCACCAAAGTAAGATGTAGGACAGTGTTTTTGTGGATTAGGTTCTGTTAATTGACCTTTGTGCCCTCTAGGATTATGGTTCTGCGCCCTCAGACCCATTGACCCATTCCCTCAGAAAGTGTCTGATAATGCCCCAAAGGTTTTATACTGCTCCTCTGTGCTCCACCACATATATGGCTGTGTCTGCCGCATATCCATGTATAAATACCCTCTGCCCAACTTACATATATATTGGTGAGTATACTCTCACTCTACTTCCCACATCTGTCTGGGTTGTGTTGATCCATACACCTACTATGATTGCAGGATTGTGTATGTGATGATATCTATTGCCTTTAACTCTTAGCGCTCCCCGTCTTTCTAAGACCTCATTATTTTGCCAACCTCACTCTTGTAAATTGCCTTTCCCCAAGTTATATGCCTATTCTTTAACCACCGACTTGCTTTCCTTTCCCCTTTCATCGCTGGTAACCATCAAGGATATATAGCTCTACAGATATATATCCTTTATATATATATATAAAGGTAATACAATATATGTCATACAATATATGCCGTATATATTCGAGTATAAGCCAAGTATTTCAGCACATTTTTAATGGCGTTTTTGTGGTAAAATCAGGCTGGTATTCGGGTCGGCGTATACTCAAGTACATATGGTATATTGTATTACGTTTTTATTCAGTTGCCCCATGAACTTTGAAGCCCTCCACAGAGATACAGGAGACACGTGATGACACACATAGTAGCAGCTGTTGCTTGTGAAACGGCTTATTCATTCAGAGTTGCAAAGTACTCATTTTCTAACACTGTTTTTGTTTACTACCTAGATGCGTCCTTTCTTCTATTACTTTATTAATCAGGGGTAAATTTCAGACAGAAAATCCAGAAAAAATGTTTGATCACTTATTTCCCTTTGTTGTTATTGTTGGCCGGCTGTCAAGTTAATTTGATGCATAGTGATGCTGTGCACAATGCAACAAACACTGCTGGTCCATTATTCTGCCTGTTGCTCTGTTTAAGCCCATGGCGGCCGTTACTCTGTAAATCCATCTCCTTGCGGATCTTCCTCTCTTTGCTGACCTTATACTTGACCAAACACGATGTCCTTTTCCAGGAACTGTCCTTCCTAATGATAAGTCCAAAGCATGAGACAAAATCGTGCCATCATCGTTCCCAAGGAGCACGCTTGCTGCATCTTCTCCAACAGGGATTGGTGTGTTCATCTGCCATCCATCATACTTTGAATATTCTTCACCGGCATTGGAATTCAAATGCATCGATTCTCCTGTTGTCTTCTGTATTTGTTGCCCAACTTTCACATGCATACGAAATGATGGAAAAGAGCCCTCCTTGGGTCAGGCGACCCTTATTCTTCAAAATGGCATCCGTGTTTCCCAACACTAATCACAAAGGTGTCGTGCAGCAGACTTTCCCAATGCAGTGTATGTTTGCCCTCGTGACGGCTGCTTCCATGAGCATTGATTGTAGAGGCGAAATCCTTGGCAATTTCAATCTTTTTAAAAAACTTTAACATGATGTTGTCTATTGAGACAGTTTTGAGATTCGATTTTCTTTACGGAGTTGTGATCTATATTGCTGTACTCCTTGAGCTTCATCAAAAAGTGCT
Source organism: Echinops telfairi (assembly GCF_000313985.2). Taxonomy (NCBI): domain Eukaryota; kingdom Metazoa; phylum Chordata; class Mammalia; order Afrosoricida; family Tenrecidae; genus Echinops; species Echinops telfairi. Next base: position 3,299,444 of record NW_022105855.1, read on the forward strand.
TCAAGTCCCCCTCACTGAGGATGTGTACATACACACATATTTAGTGTAAAAAACTTTTCTTAGATTTTTACAATAGTTTCATAGAATATTTGTCCTTTTATGATTGATAAAATGTTCTTCAGGTTTATCCAAGTTAGATGTTTTGAGGATTCATCTGTAAGCTCCAGCATTGTATCGCATTCTATTGTGAAGATATACCAAAGTTTATCTACTTTTCTATCAATTGGCATTTCGAATATTTTCATTTTTGAGACAATTGTGAGGGGCAATGATGAACGTGGTTGTGCATACTTCTTATTTATCTCATGACTCTTATTCCTCCAGTATCTATACCAAGTAGATGGATTTCAGGGTTATATGGTATTTCCATTCCTGACTTTTTGAGGACATTCCATACTGTTTTCCAGGGAATGCACCAGTTTACAGTCCAGGCAACAGTGTATCTATCCAGGTGTGTCTCTCCACATCCACAAATTTGTCCTCCTAGTCTCTCCACACTCAAGCATTTTTTACAAACTTGCTATTAATACTCTAGTGAAATGCTCTCTCATTGTTGTTCAGATTTATATCTCTCAGGTGGCTAATGATTATGAGCATTTCTCCATGTTTGTTGGCTGCCTGACTGCCATCTTTGATAAATGCTTTTCATATCCTCTGCCTGAATCTGTAAACTTTGCTTTCCTGTACAAATGAAATTGTTGCCATTCTCTATAATAGTTTTATATTTAAGTCGCAGGGTAAGCTTGTACTAGTTTAGCTGTAGCAAGAGTTAGTCAACAGCCCATCCTACCTTTTGTTCATTAGAAAGAAATAGTATACTCCCCATACAGCCACCACGATAAATAGTTTCAACAGCATGGGAGGGGTAATAGGAGGCAGCAATGAATGAACGTGGTGGAATGGTAAGGGCCTCTTAGCTTAAACAACCTTGCGCGTGGATGTCCCTGGGCTTCCGTTGAACTTTAGTTTTGACCGGCACATCCTCACACACTGAAGTTGGCATCAGTTTTATTCATTTACCTGGCCAGTTCCCATTCAGTGTCATTTGCTTTTTTGTGTGTCCTGTTAGTTGAGATTGATGGGCTTTTGCTTTGGACAATTAGTGTCTCTGTTTTGTTTATGCCCCAAAGATATGCTTACCTGGCTTATTGGGCAATTCATTCCTGAGCATATGTCTATGTTGAAAACAAACAGAATATGTACAAAGGTAAACCAGGTTGAATTGCACAATTTATTTAATTTAGAACATTTAAACAAAGTATTCTGCAGTAACTGAAGAACATGTGGATAGAAATTACAGTAAATTATTAAACCAAGGGCCTTGAATTTTTTAAAGGTTGGTATCTTTTCATACATGCATTTACTAGTCCAAAAGATCATTTGTCAATTTCCTTACAAAAGTCTAAATATATTAAAAATCTAGGCAGTTGTCACTCCTCTTTGCGTTCCCTAAAGGAAAAGTTTGTAGTTACCTTTTCTAATTCATCTTATATCTTCTTCTGTTTCATTGTTTCTTTCTTATTATTTTATGGACTTCCCAATCTTTATTGTTTTGTAGTAACCTGGTGGTATAGTAGGTTACATGCTGAACTGCTAACCATGAGATTAGCAGTTCAATTCTACCTGCTGCTCCTTGGGGGCAAGATGAGGTTTTCTATTCCTGGAAAGAGTTAGTGTCAGAAACCCACATCGACAGTTCTACCCAGTTCCATAGCATCCCCAAGAGTCAGAATTGACTCCATAGCAGTGAAATAATTGCATCTGCAAAAGTGTCCAATGTATAGCAGGCACACAGACTATGCATCCCTTGAATGATTAAGTGACTTTTTAATAGAGATTTCTATTTGAAACAACAAAGACATTTAGATACAAATGATAGAATGTTTCAGATAAGAAAGAGCATAAACATCAGTGAAAAATCATCAGGCTCATATTTGCTTGTTAAGGGATTGACTTTAACCTTTCAATCATTACCACGAGTGACAAATCTCAGGCAGTGCCAGTGATAAATGGGCACAGAAGTGTTTGGCTTAGAAATGGGTAGCTCTTTTCCAATAAGCGAAATGTTTTCATGAAGGTGTATGAGGCTGTATTCCTTAGCCCATCTTTGGAAGTGGATGCTATTCTGCAAGTTTGACTGGAAATTTATCAATGATATATCCCATTAGAAATTGGAGTATTTTACTGTAGAAATGATCTCTAGTTTGGATAAAATCATTGTGATTCTGGAAGTCGGTGAATTGGAATGTTGGATAATGGGCTCATTGGACTGGTAAACCGTTTGTGGGGGTTAAGAACCTAAGGCCTCCTTAGCTTACTTTAGCCTCCCTGTTTGGATGAACTTGCTTGAGAATTGGCTGAATGGAGATGCATAATGAGAGGGCAAAGTGGGCCAAACACTGTTTAATTCCTCGAGAATCTTCATATAGTTGCAGTTTGTGAGCATAAACATTTTGGCTTGGGCTTAGGCATTGCTGTGAAGCACAGTGCCAGCAGCTCCCAGTAAGGGCCTAAGATCTACTTCAGCGCTGGTCAATCAGCACTCCTGGGGGTGGTTCAGAGACATCAATTCGCTTTACAAAGCTCTCCTGGTTGATTCTAATGTGATGCCAAGGGTGAAAACTATTGTTACTAGCGCGACTTGTTTGCCAAAACAGAAACAAGCTATATTTTCTGTTCATTTCGTATGACTGTAGTGTTATTCTTTTTCTACCTCATTTCCTTTATTTTCCTTTCAGTTGACAGTATTTTACATTCAGAATAAACATCCATTAACTTTTTAGATGCAAAGGTCAGAAATTCAGAAGAATGGCTCAGGTGGACATATGCCTTTTGTATCTTTGTATATAATTTTTTACATCATTCTGAAAAAGAACTACTCTTCTAGCCATTGCTTTTAGAAGTCCTAAAAAGCTTTAAGATGCAAACCAATTGTCACCACTCTTACGAAACTAGAAATAATTACTGAACTTAAGAATTTATAGCAACCGCTTCTGTGTTCCAGTGTCACTGTGGTCAAGGTTTTGGTCATGCAATGGTAAAGAGCTTACTGATGGCTGCTGCCCCCTCTTCTGGAAGGCACTTATTGCACTTATTTCATGTAAAACAGTAATTTTGTACATTTTATTAAATGAAAACACATCGTGCCTGAATTAGAGAGATAATTTTTAGAGAACTTAAAAAGAATTTTAAGGTACTTGAATCCCAATCATAGTGAATTTCAGTTGAGGAGGAAAGCACAAATCAGTGTAACGCAACCTTTCTCATATTTGCATATCTGACAGCACTCTGTCAGATGACAACCCAAGTGGAACGATGCTGCAAAGGCTAGTGCTGAGTCGGTACACATATTGACTGTTTCATTTGGAAACCAGCAGCCAACTGCGAGCTGCGAGAAGGCTTTTTATTAGGGGCTGTGAGACTGGACCCCCGGCACATTCGGGTTGGCAGCTGGAATTAATGAGACAACAGAAAGATTCTTCATGGACATAAGTGAGCTGGTAGTAAAGAGCAGAACTTTTGGTGCTATTTAATGCATTTTTAATACAAAAAAAAGAGATCAAACTGGACATTATTCTGCAACGTTTGGTTTTCAAAAGTATTAGCTTTCCAGATTTCTCGGGACAAACATGCCATCCTTAGCGGATAGCATCTTTCTGCTCCTAGTACCAGGAGCATTCATACTGGGAATGCTAGGGAATGGATTCATTGGAGTAGTTCACTGCAGTGATTGGGTCAAGAATCGCAAGATCTCACTAGCTGACTGCATCCTCACTAGTTTGGCTATCTCCAGAATCGGTTATCTTTGCTTCGTATTATTTGATTTCTTCTTATTAGCTTTTTGGTCACATCTATATAATTTGATTGAAGTAGCAAGTGTTGTACATGGCTTTTGGACATTGACCAATCACCTAAGTACCTGGTTTGCCACCAGCCTAAGTGTTTTCTACGTTTTAAAAATAGCCAGCTTCTCTCACCCGTGCTTTGCCTGGCTGAAGAGAAGAATCGGTAAAGTACTTCTTGTCCTGCTCCTGGGATCATTGTTCTTCTTGTTTAAAAGCCTTTTATTAATAAGCCTAAGTACTGCTTTCTTGGTTGATGCCTATGGAATACTTGAAAGAAATGTCACTTGGTCTTTAGATTTAAGAAAAACTTTGTATTGGAAAGGCTTGTTGATTTTCAGTTTCATCTTCTTGACCCCCTTTCTCCTGTCCCTGACCTCCTTGTTCCTTTTATTTCTGTCCTTGGTCAGACACACCAGGAACTTGAAGCTGAGCTTGAAGGACACAAGGGACCTCAGCACAAAGGCCCATAAAAAGGCCATGAAAATGGTGACTTCTTTCCTTCTCCTCCTCGTAGTTCACCTGTTTTCTAACTTATCATCCGGTTGGCTTTTCGTTTTCCTGGAGAAACATAGCATCAATTTATTTGTAACTTTTACATCAACTCTTTTTCCTTCAGGCCACTCGTTGATTCAAATTCTGGGAAACGGCAAGCTAAGAGAGACAGCCTTAAGACAACTAAAGCACATTCCATGCCGTTTTAAAAGAGGAAACTCTTTAACTTCATAAACAGACTTTTCTAGAATTTTCTATGTTCCAGGCAAATCAAATCACTTCTTTTTCTCTCACGGGAGTCTTTCAGCTGTTATTGAGCATCACTGAAAATTCTCCTGGAATGGGCCATCAACTCACAACTTATATAGCCAGCTGACATAACATCAGATTTTTATCTTTTGAGCGAGTGGTATCATCTTTATACTTCAATCAAGAAGATATTTGAGACTAAGGAAGAATATAAAATGTACAATGCAGCATGTACTTATATGTGCTATTAAATTATATTGGCAGTTTCAATTTTGGGGGAAAAAAGGCCGTGAAGACACTTAAATACCCTCTAAACTGGAGTATGTAGAAGATTTACAGCATTAAATGAAAGATTTCAAAGGGTAGAAGTGTCGGACACCTAGCATCTCATATCAACACATAGAACTTTTAGCACAAAATAGCATTCTACCACGAGGAACCCACGTTTGGATAGACATGAACTTTATAAGATATGAGAAAAGTAAGCTATATTTGTCAAATGAAACCGAGAACTAGGCCCAATGATGGCCATTTTAGACTTTCTAGATACCTTATTTGCTAACTAGTAGGCTTGTAAATGGTGTCTATACTTCAGCTCTAAGAGTAAATGAAGTTATCCCTAAGTACATAAGAATGCTTCCATTTCTCTTGTTGAAGTATCAACATCGTATTTCAACCTTGAGGTTATGTGTATTCCTGGTGTACGTGTCTATGGGTCATATTTTGTCACAGAAAACACCCATCTCACCAGGGATAAGACGCAGAAAGGAGGGTTTCTGAGGGCATACTACATGCGTGTGCACATTTGCGACTGTTGGTATACAGAGTGCTAGTTTGACTTTCAGAATCGAATGAAAATGTACACATGAAGTAAAGCTGTGCTTGCGAAGGACACTCATTTTGAATGCATTGGTTTGGAATATAATGATTTGTAGAGACTGGATACAAACCTATGTGAGAACTAACAATGGAAATCTTTGTCAGGGCTTTCAGTCACCATAGTCCTTTAATGGTAGAAGTGAGTAAAATGAAAATCAAACAAACTGCAGACAACGTTGAAAATACATGGTTGCAAATGAGTTTTTCCGTGCTAGCAGTTCATGCCTGCTGGTGGAAAGAACAGAAGGGTAAAAAAGGGCTTTGTGAAGTGCGCTGACGCCAGGAAGTTGTCCCGCCATCACACTGCGCAGTGCTGGTCTCACGCACTCAGGATGCTGCCCACACGGTGATGAGGGCGAATATACATCCAGATCTATTGGGGACCTTCGGTTTTAAAACCTGTGTTCGCTTTGTTGCCTATGGCCTAAAATTTTTCTTACTGGTTATAAACGGAGACTGTTTTGCTTTAAGAACGGTGAAATTTAGTTAAACTGGCTCTCTTTACAGTTTGAAGGTAATTTGGTTTGATTAAAAGTTAAAAGTGTAAAAAAAAAAGTTGTGTTTTTGTCATATGCAGTTTTAGTTTTTCATTGATTTTTCAATTCATTGTAAACAATTGATGCCTGACAGCCTTAAGTATGTTCAAGATTTTCTTATAAAGGAGTCTTCATCAGGGTTGCTCTCGGATGTCCTACAATTGGCCAACCCCAAATTCCCTAGTTCTGCCCCCCCCCCCAACACTTGTAGACATTCACGAATGTCCTTTGAGCTAGCAACTGTTCCAACAGCATTGCTGAAATATGTATTTGTGGGGAGTAGGACTGGGGAGAGGCCTTGCTTTCTCTTGTAAAATGTTTTCTGATCTATTATGGTCCCAAACCTCCTGGGCAACAGGCTGTCAAAAAGAAAAAAATTCCCCACCCTTAGTAATTAAGCTAGAAGGATATGACTCAACCAAACCTAATTATTAGGGATTCTAATAGTGCAGTTAGTTACCATTACCTTACGAAAGTTAACCTCTCTAAATCCTAGTCTCTTTATCTGAAACGTTATGATTCAAGTATTTCTTAAAATGTACTTTTGAGAATTAGAGAGACATGTGTAGGTAATAACACTGCATAGTTCCTGGCAGTAAGAGTTAAAATAAAGGCCTAACGTGCAAGTGTTCAGTATTAAAAATACAGTAAAGCTTAACAGTGATGATGGTGGAGCTATGGCCTTTTAGTAATCTCATTTCTTTTTTTTGCCTTAAAGAAATTCTTCCTCCTTAAACCTTAGATTATGTATGAAACAATGATTACTTCCTTTTTAATGGACTATAAAAGCAGTCACAAAGAGTCATCAATTCTCAGCATTTTTATTACATTTTATAAACCATTTACAAAAATTGGTTACCTTCCCATCTACTCTCTGCTGCTTCATGCTTGAGGGGTCTCTTGGGCCAATCAAATCTACAGTGGAAGGAAAGCTCAGTTGAAGTGACCTTAACACTGAGGTTAAACACATTTTTGTTTCCTTTACTGCTAAGAATGTGTAGAAAAACCAACTAAATTGGAATTCGCTCAATCAACAAATCTTTATCTATGTTCTAGGCTTCGAGAACTAACAATGTCTTTGGCTTTGTATAGGTTTATCTAGAAGGGTTCCAAGAGGAAGGAACTTATTTACAAATCGGAGCAAGTGGTTTAATGGAGGTTTGGTTAGAACAAATGGACAAAAATCTTTTTTTCTCCCCTGTGAAGATTTTATTGAATTTCATGTGGCAAGAAAAAGACACCAGATTAATTGTGAAGCATGAATGGTAAATCGGGAGTCCAGGTGGAGTAGTCGTTATGCCTAGAGATGTTAACTGTAAGGTCAGCAGTTCAGCTAATCTGTTCCCATAATGAGTCAGTCGTGGAAACTCACTGGGGCCAGTTCTACCAGCCTATAGGGTCGCAATAGGCTCAGTGGCAGTGAGATTTTGGTTTACACATACGCAGCCTTGGTTTTGCAGTGATTGGTGGATTGGCTGCTAACCTAAAGCTAGACGTTTCTGAAATCTAATAGCCACTGAGAAAGATTTGGCACCTGCTTCTGTAAAAAAATCTAGTTTTGGAAGCCCGCTGGGGACAGTTTACTTTGTTCTAGGGTCTCAGTTGGGAGAGAGAGGCTTTCTACTTCTGTATTCTCAGAAACCCACAGGGCCAGCTCAATCCTGTCCCATAGGATCGATCTGATGGCAGGATGTGAAGGTCTCTGTATTACAGTCAACTCCATGGCAATGGCTTTGCAGATGCTACTGAACTGCATACAATATTTTACCCACGTTCAAGTGCCTTTAATTCCTTTAGTTTAACAAATGACTGGTCTGAAAAGAATAAAGTACATGCTCTATCCATTACCTAACTCACCATTCCATGCCAAACAGAGCAAACTGTCATCACGTTGGGTTGACTTAGTGATCCTGTAGGACAGAGGAACCCTGCTCCCGGGGCCTTGGATGCTGCCATTGCTATGGGAGCAGAGTGCGGCGACTTTCTCTGGTGGAGCAGCTGGTGGATCCAACCACTGACCTTGGGATGAGCAGCCCCTCTGTAACCCATGGTAGCCCCAGGGCTCCTTGTTCCAGGATAGCAGCAGCCAAATTTGTTTATATTTCAATTTGGCATAATAAAGCCTCTAGAAATAGGGAGAGCCTCCATCTTTAAGGACCCTGGTATTGTCTCACTGAACTGTTATTACTTTAGGCTCAAATGTGTTGGCTTCATCACAGTGACATATAATTTCCAAAACAAAGTATTCTGATTCAGGTAAACCTGCTGTCTTGGGCATTGCTGTTTGCCTTTCCCCCAGACATTCCTGGGGAACAAATGTGCATCTAAGCACAAACTTAGGCAATAGATGAAAATGGTATCGGTGGGTATGAACACATCCTTACATGGATTAAAGGTTATCTAATTTGTTAAAAGGGATGTGAGTGAAACAATGGAAAAGGTGATTTCTAAGCTTTCTCTTAAAACATGGGTAGAATTTCCATCTGTAAAAAAGAGCAGAGAGAGCAGAATAAAGTGGGAGCAGGAAAGAGGACGGTAGGCCTTGCTGGAGACAAGGAGTCAACAGCAGGAGGAAAGCCAGGCAGTGCTGGAAGGCGTGCTTCATTTCACACGCTGGCGTGTATTCGTCTGTTGGACACAATGAGTGAAACGCAGAGTGCGGAGAGATTACCTTGGCAGTACTGGTCCAGATGTCGTCCTAAGGGCTCCCTCTAGTCAGTACCCTGCTTGTCTCCTCTGGGACTAACAAACGCTACTGGAACAAGAACTTTTCACATGTGTACATTTTATTCACAGTTTAACATGGCATTCTGTAGTAACACACATACACACACAATTTAGTTTACCGTGGACTAAGGCAGGGTTATTTCTAATTTTCACACAGACATTTAACAGGTGAGGAACCTGTTTAGATAGGTTAATAGACAGATTAATAAGCACATAAGACTACAAAACTACAGAGGTCTGCTTGAATGAAAAACTCAATCCCATTCTACTCTTGTGGCTCATAACTAGTGTTGTACACTTAAATTATCTAGAGGGAATCTGAAAAGGAGATGTATTGAAGTTTTAATCAAAGAAATATATATAGTTCAAAAAATCCAACAGCAGTCACCTGCCTCTCCCTACCCAATTTCTGCTTTCTTTCCTCCATACAACCAATCTGAACTCTTAACTGCTTATCAGTGACCTCTTTTCACGTCAAACTTGTTTACATTCGTTTCTTGACTTTTCTGTATTAGGTCTGAATTCATTCCCCAAGACACTTTCCCTCGGTGGTTAAAGAAATCCACCTGGTCTGGTTGAGTATATTCCCAGGCATAGTGACTCTGCAGGACAGAGTCCAACGGCCCCGGAGTGCCTCCCTGGCATTATCTTTACAGAAGCTGACTGCCACTTCTTTGTCCTACTCCGAGGGGACGGTGGGTTCAAACCAAAGACCAGTCAGCAGCCACAGCCTAGCATTTAACCACTCCACCCCCAGGGGCACTTGTTGACTTCATTCAAAATGAGGACTGGCACAGTGACTGCAACAGTGGGCTCAACAGCAAGGGTTTGGGGCGGGAGCAAGACCTGGCAGTGTTTCTTTTTCTGTACACAGGATGGCCGAGTTCGAACTGACTTCATGGCATCGAACACTATGACTACGACTATTCACAGTTGAGGCATGTAGTGTATTGTTAAATTACTTTGCATTTTGAGAAGGGCTCATAATTGCCTCGGTTTTTAAATGTAGAGATTACTAATCCACCTACACTCTTTGAAAAACTAAACTCTGTTTCAATTCAAATATATCAGCTACTCTCGTGTCGTCTCCCTTCATCTTTCTTCGTTAGGCAATTCCTGTGGACTTCAGGCCCTCCTTCCCCAAGACAGTGACACGGATTTCTTACTTGGACTCCTTTAAACAGTCAAATACATCTTTCTTCTCAACACACAGTATCACTTCAATTCTCACTTTCTAAGGACACAATTACCCGTCTCCCCCTCCCCAGCACGCCCAATTGCCAACCATACAATGACATTTGCATTCTAGTTTGTAATTACAATTGTGTTCCGCTAAAAAAAAAAAAAAAAAGGAAAATCGTAATTTCCGGTATTTAAATATTAAATGAATGCTAAGCGTTGTCTTTGGGTTTTCTTCTTTGGCGTCAAGGTCTTGATCCAATTACTACTACTCAAAGGGAGACTGAACTCGAATCCGTTTGTTTACATTCGCATCTGTTCGAAATCCTGCAGCGTTTTTACGGTTTTTGTTTCGAGGAATGCCTTGTTGGTAGTTTTCATTGTTTTGTTCAGAGTCTCTAATTGTCATTGCTTTCTTTTGTGGGAGAAATTATATCCCGTCCGTATGACATTTCTATTTTTCTCGGCTTCTTAGCCATTCAAATGTATTGCTTACAATCCAATCCAATATTCCCGAAGTTCACCGACCTCTCATTTTAATTCTGGCCATCGCTTGCCGTTCGTTATTTTTTTCTGACAAATCTAGTAGCCTTTCATGTATCCTGCGCCCTCGGTCACATTGAGTCCGTCCTACTTTTATTGATGGGTGGATAACGTCTGAAATATTTCCGGGGGGTCTTACTCTAAGGGCTCCGCGTTCTGGGGCTCACGCAGGGGCCGTTGGGGGTCATGGGGGGGGGTGTCATCCGGGGCGTGGCCGAGGCGGCTCCACAACATCTCGCGAGATCGCGCGCTGCGCAGTCGGCCGCTGCCCCTTCGGGTCGCCAAGGAGTCGCCACCGGGCCGCCCCGCCCCGCCCTGGTCGCTCTAGATGTGTACCTGCAGGCGGATGTTCAGGATGATGGAGCCCGCGATGTAGAAGTACGGGAAGTTCATGCGCAGCTGCCAGGCCAGGTGGAAGAAGGCGAGCAGGGTGCGAGAGAGCCCCTTGCAGAAGACCCCGTACGAGCCGGTGACGGCCGGGCCCATGGCCCTGACGGCCAACGCCGAGGAAGCTGCCTCCATAGCCATGGACCCGGCGTGGCTGAAGGCCGTGCGGAGCCCTCGCCCGAAGCTGGACCGACGAGACTGGGGACACTGCGGCCGCTGGGCTCGGAGCTGCGCCCGCTGGGCTCGTAGCTGCGCCTCCCGCATGCGCGCTGGCCGGTCCGCAGTGCCCGCGCCCCGCCCAGCGGGCGCGCCGCCCCTTCCGGTCTGCTTTCCGAACGGTGTCTGCCACGTAGAGTTTGATACGTGGTCGGTGTACCCCGAACCACTTACCTGGGTTTTGACATTGTACCAACCCAAACCAGCCCCACTGCCACGGACCCTATAGGAGACGGTAGAACGGTGGCTTAGGGCCTCCGAGATCTTCACCGGAGCAGCGCGCCATCGAGTCGATTCCGACGCGTAGCCACCCCGTAGGACTGGGAGGAACCGCGCCTGCGGCTTCTGAGTCGTTCTCCCTCGGTGGTTGGTGGTTTCGAACAGCAGGCTAACGTGTAACCACTGTGTAACCTGGTGGGCTTGAATTGCCAACCTTGAGCTTAACGGTCCAATGCTGGACCCATGGCGCCACCCATACACATACACACGTAGATCTCCTCTTCAAAATGAAGAATGGAAGCTAAGTAAATTTATGTTTCACTTTTGCACAGGGCGAAGCCTAGATTAGCTGTTGGTTTGCTTGCTCCTGCAAAATTGCATGTGACCTGGGATATTAACCCGGAATTTAAAAAAATTCACACTGTTAACTTGCATCGAAGGGCATAATAAACCAGCCTGGGTACAAAGACCCATATTCTTAACATTCCATTACTGTGAAGGACCACCATCTCAAAATGAATTGTTTATAATGGACTATTCAGATTTTCTTTAATTGGAAAGGATGATTTCAATTCTGACAAATTACATACTGACAAGCAATAGAGGAGAATTTTTTTTTGTATCATAATGTCGCATTCCCATCTATATAAATCCATGAAAAGTTCAGGCAGGTGAGGTGTGAATGCTAAAGTCATTTTTATGCATGGAGAAGCACCTGTGAAACATAGCTAGGGTCCAAGGTTTAGAATATTACTCATATTCACTTCCAAACCCCAAATACTCATAATGGATCTTTCATTGTCAATGATACTTTTCTGGGGTTATAGGAGACACTTTTTTTTTTTTAAACATTTTATTAGGGGCTCATACCACTGTTATCGCAATCCATACACACATCAATTGTGTAAAGCGCATTTGTACATCCTTCTCAAAACATTTTTTCTCTCCACTTAAACCCCCGACATTAGGTCCTCATTTTCCCCCTCCCTCCCCGCTCCCCCCTCCCGCATGAGCCCTTGATAGTTTATAAATTGGTATTTTTGTCATATCTTGCCCTGTCCGACGTCTCCCTTCACCCACTTTTCGGTTGTCTGTCCCCCAGGGAGGAGGTCACATATAGTTCCTTGTAATCGGTTCCCTCTTTCCTACCCATTCTCCCTTTATCCTCCCTGTTTCGCCACTCACACCACTGGTCCTGTAGGGCTCATCCGTCCTGGATTCCCTGTATTTTCAGTTCCTATCTGTACCAGTGTACCTCCTCTGGTCTAGCCAGCCTTGCAAGGTCGAATTCGAGTCATGGTAGTGGGAGCGGGGAGGAAGCATTTAGGAACTAGAGGAAAGTTGTATTTCTCATCGTTCGGAGACACTTTTAAGTGATGCACATTTCTTTACCTTTCCCACGCTCCCAATTTAAATGGCAAGCTCTGTATTTTTCACCATAGACAATCTATAGCTACTGTATGGATTATTCACATATGTGGTCTTTGATCACAGCTTTTAGATTGTAGTCTAGTTTTGAAAACACTGTTCAAATATCTCATCTCACCCAGTACCACATACTGATATTAGTCAAAAACAGTCTCCTAGCAACATCTGCCAGTTTCCAGAACAAGACAGCACAGTGAATCACATCATGCTGAAGCACGTAATCGGATGCAACATTGGAGATGATGATCTATGTGTGCCTGAAAATGGCATAATGGAAATGTTGTCTTGGCGTCCTCTAACTTCACAAGGCCTGAGGAGAATAATTATCAGCACCAACCATCCAAGGCTAATTCCTATGAGTGGGAAGTGAGCCGTGTCTTCTCTCTCCAACTGTTTGACCACCTCAGATGGCTACCCCTCCTATGCCACTCTGTATTTCTCTGCTGGTTATATCGTTGGTTGACTGGTTATACAGAACACACAGAGAATACAATTATGGAGTTTATTTGGGAAGTAAGTTACAAAACTTGGGATCAGAATAGACTCAGGATACAGTTCCATAGTTGGAATACACTCTTCTCATCTGTGCTTACAAGCAAGTCTCTCCCTGGCCCTCAGCCTCTTGACCCTTGGCCCCTCTTGGATTGGTCCAGTCCTTCCCCTTCTCAGGAAAGTGTTACAAAACTCTTTAGTTCCATGTGAAAGTTCCCAGAAGCACCCAGCTCAAAACACAAGCTCTCGCCTGAAGGTACTTGTTTTCTTGCTCTCGGAGTTGGGGAGCCTAGCTCTATCAAGTGCCCAGAGATACTAAGCTCCACCTAGTGTCCTGCCTGAAGGTGTTGGTTCTCCAGCTTCATTGGGTGGCTCACACTCTGTAACTGCCTGGCTTATGGAGTGGCTTTCCTACATCTGCTGCTAATGTAAATAAAGCGTATGGTACCCTTGTGGCGTGGAACTATGCAAATAAAGTACATGGAACCTAATAAGGGGATTAATCAGCTTTGCCATCCTACTAGACTTAAAACGAACCATCCCAGAGGTGGAAAGAAGGGCCCCTAACCTCTACCAGAGCTCTGTTCAAATATTTCATCTCACCCAGCACCGCATACTGATATTAGCTAGTCAAAAACAGTCTCCTAGCAACATCTGCCTAAGACATAAGGGGTTACATATTAGACTGCTTAGCACAAGGTCAACAGTTCAAACATGCCAACTGGTCATAGAGTGAAAAAATGAGGCTTTCCGCTCCCATAAAGATTTATAGCCTTAGAAATCCACAAGGGAAAATTCATACAATATTTTGCCCTTTGTCCCTGACATAGTTCACTCTCAAAATAAATTCCCTGCCATTGAGTCTGATGTATAGCAACCGTGTCGGGCAGAGTTGAATTGTCCCTGTGGGTTTCCAAGGCTGCAAACCTTTACAGGAGCAGAAAGCCTCACCTTTCTCCTTCACAGCGGCTGGTGGTTTCAAGGTTTATTTGAGTTGTAGCATGTTTTAGGACTTCATTTCTCTTTGTGGCTGAGTAATATTCCTTTGTATGTACATGCTACATTGTATTTATCCATTCATTTGTTGACAGGTATTTGGACTGTTTACCCCCTATGACTATGATAAAGAGGGCTGCAGTGGGAAATTGCTGTTCAATATCTGCTTTCTGCTTCAAATTCTTTTGATTTGCTTGAAGATACACCTACGAGGTCTTTCTTTGCTTTATGCCAGGAATTTTTAGTGCATATAGTCTGGCATTGTAATTCTCATAGTCTTATAGCTAAACACAAATGTCCTCACATATCTAGAGAGAATTTTCTTTAAAAACAAAACGCACTTCGGTGGTAAGTTAGGTGAAGATTTACAGAGCACATGTGTGAGATGATGCATACCCATTTTGCTGCATCTCATGTATGCAATCCCTTCAACCAAACATCACTTAAAACACTGTCTTCCTGTGCTTCCTGTTTCCATTTCCCCAAAACTCTATTATTTTCATGGACAAATATTTACCCGACCACAAGCAAAAATGTATTTACTGTGTCTTTAAACTTCCATAACCGGAGACACAGTAAAACCTTTCTTTGCTTGAAAGAAACAAATGGTAAGATGTGATTAAGAATATAGCCCTGGAGCTGCACCGATCTGTGTTTAAATCTGGGCTATGCCATTGCCTAAAATTGTACTTACTTCCTGAAGTCCTCCATTTCCATATGGGAGAATCACAAAGAGGCTCCTGGGTGGTTCAAATGCCAGGCTTTCATGAGATGATGCAAGCTAATGCTCAGAGCAGGTATTATTATTACCTTAAAATACAACAGATCCTGGAATAGTCACTTTGAAAATCATTACACTTATATTGGAAGCCTTTAAAAAATATTGTAGTGTTATCATTCACTCCTGAGAATCAAATGTGATCGCCACGACAATGGCTGTTCCTATACACATAATGTGCATTCCTGCTTAAATGTAAGACCTACGGAGTGTTTTTGCACAATACTTCACATGCATTTATGTGAGCCATTCTAGTTTAGCGGAAGCATATTCTGAGCTTTACAAGCCCATAAAGATTTACAAGCTTCCCATCATGCAATACAGCCTCTGCAACGACCCATAATAAACGGATGTGTGTAACAGTGACACAAACACAAAGGTGTCCTGTAACTCATATATTATACACAGATATCTTTTAAAGAGGACTTTCAGACTTAAATATTGGAGCCTGTAACTGGAGACTTATTATGCTGCTGCTGAGTATTTGGATTTTATCCCCAGGAGTCCTGACAGAGCAGTGGGATCCCTGATGGTCAGGTGGACCTCCTCCTGTCCCTTTAAGATGTGCGCACGAGTGGAGGGAAAGATGGCTGAGGAACAAAGAGAAAAGTGAACTGGAGGCCTAGCACCTACTTATATCAAGTTCATATAAATCTTTATTTGAAAAAGGGGGCGATGTATTACATCTTTTAAAAAGAAAAGAAAAGTAAAAAAACCCCAAAAGGTTGCAAATACTACACCAATCCAAATTTTAGGGAGAGCGTGCAATCGGGAGCATTCCTTTTCACGTAAGTAGCGCAGCACGGCAGGCCACAGCAAGGGCATGGTTCCAGCCCACTGTTGATTGTGACGAATCCTCAGGCTCACAATTGCTAGCTGTCAACGCGGGGACAGGCTGGCGGTGGGAAGTGGCAGCGACTACAGTACAAGGAGCAGTGCAGGAAACAGAGTTCCGATTCTCAAAATGGTGGTGCGAGCCACAGCGCTCGGTCACGTAGCGGCTCTGTTCTTCAGGGGGCGGTAGCTGGGGCCCACATGGTGCGCTGTGCATCTCACACCTTGACCCACCCTGAAAGCGGGTGTGTGTGTGTTCGCGCATGCGCGCGTGCAGCGCATAAGGACAAGGGGGGGTGGGGTAGGGGTGGGGGACTGGCCGGGGCAAGGACACGCTCCGGCTCTCGGTGACCTCGGCCTCACTGCTGGGACGATGCGGTGGCAGGGGTGGCGGGTGGCCAGGGCTGCCGTAGAGGGTGGTGGCAGCAGCTCGCGGGCGGCTCTAGTCCCTGCAGCTCTGGTCGGATTTCTCTGCGCTGGTGGAACACATCCTGTCCTTTGTCAGCTTGGGCAGCTTTCCATCAACTTTGGGACCATAAAGCTGGTGGCTGGGGCTGCACTCGGGCAGACTAATCCTCCGAGCCAACAGCTTTCTGAGCCCCAGTCCAGGGCTTTTGGAACTCTTGGAAACCTCCCCGCGTGCTTGCTTCATGCCAGTTACCAGCCAGGCACTCCAACAAGCCTGGTGCCAAACACATCCTTAGAGCACAGAAATTACTGAGGAAATTTCCTAAGATGTTCTCCCCTCCTCCCCCAAATTCAATGGCGTCACGTCAGGAAATTCACTCCAAACAAGGGGCTACTTCTGTTTTCACTGTCCCTCAATTTCACATATTAATGACCTGACGGAAGAACAGCACGCATGCACACACCCTCGATCTTGTAGTCTTGTAGGACATCATGTCTCACACATAAGGAAGACAGCACTGTCGCTAAGAGATAAAACAAAACCTCATCCACTGGAACAATCATGATTAATATGTTAAAAAATATAGTGGAAAAAGTAGATATGTACAAAAAGGATATTTTCACTGAGAGATGGGAACTATATACTCAAATGAAAATGCTAAATATGAAAAGCTAGTTATTCATTCAGGGTGAATTTTGGCAACCAATCGGCTGGACACAGCAGGGACAGAAAAATCAAAGATACTGAAGATGGAGCAGTCTGACCACTAAAATGCAACAGAAAACAGCGAGTGGGAGAGGGAGCCAGTGAGATAGAAAAGGAGATTAGCGAATTCAAAGCTATGAGGCAGCATCGGATAGTCTGCCACAGGAGTGATTAGAGCACCAGAAAGCGGGGGATGGGGGAGATTGACCAGAAGAAATATTTGATGAAAGAATGGTTATTAGTATTACAAAAACTAATGAAAGATCAGAAACCCAAGCAAGATAAATACAAATACATTTCATCAAAAAGAAAGTGGCGACAGCTGGTGAAATACATAGAAGCAAAAAGATAACTATAGTAGGGTTCGATCCTGAAACTATACAAGCCCAAAATAATGGAATTGGATCTTAATTTACTGAAAACAAATTATCAACCCAAAGTTCTATACCCAGCAAAGCAATTTTTCTTCCTCAAGGAATTAAGGTAAAGGGAAGGCTTCTTTGGACATGCCAAGGTTGGGAGAATTCATTTCCAGAAGGCCCGGACTACGTTGCTGGTAGGTGTGTTGAGTTCTTTCCGATTGGCAGCGATGCATGCAATAGAATGTGCTTCCCCAGCCTCACATTTGTTAGACTTCAGCCTATTGGTGCAGCCATTATGTCAATTCATCTTGTGGAGGACTTTGCTCTTTAGCTGCCCCTCTACTTAAACATGTCCTTCTCCAGGGACTGGTCTTTCCTGATAACCTGTCCGAAGTTGAAGTCTTGTCTTTGCCTCTCAGGAGCTTTCTGCCTGCATTTCTTCCAAGTGATTGGCATGGTAGCCCATGGCACTTTCAGTATTCTTTGCCAGAACCGAAGTTCAAATGCATTGATTCTTCTTTGGTCTTACTTATCTCATGTCCAACTTTCATAGGTATATGGACAATGGAAAATTCTATGGCTTGAGTCAGGCACACCTTAGTTCTCAAAGTAATGCCCTCACTATTCAACACTCTACAAAGCATAAGAAATGTGAAAGACAGGCACAAGATAGAAATTTTGGAGCGACATAAAAGAATGAAGATTTCTGGAAATGTCTAATATTTGTGTAAAAATAGGACATTGTTTTCTTATTTTAAGGCACTTGAAAAGATAATTGTTTAATGGAAAAGAAAAATGCTGTGGGGTTGATAACACATAGAGGTGAAATATATACCAACAGTCATGTGATGGATGGGATTGTGTCTCACTGAGATAGATGCTGAATTCATACTCTCTGATACCTATGAGAATTTGCTCTTGTTTTGAAGATGTTATCAAATGCCTTAGCACGAGGCCACACTGAAGTAATGAATACCCTCATCCAATCTGAGTGGGTCCTTATAAATGCGTAGAAGGAACAGCAAAAGAAGGAGGGCCGTGTGAAGATGCACCTACAACTCAAGGGAAGTCTGGGCCTGCCAGAGACTGGGAGGTATAAGGAAGGGAACTTCAGAGGGAGCATGGCCCACTGACTACTTCTAGCCTCTATAGCTGGGTTAAAAATATTCTGTTTTATGTCACCCAAAGTGTGGTGCTACAACAGTCTTAGGAAACTAGTACCAAGAACACACAGGCTACGTGAGAAAGAATGCAACTCAACTGTATGTGAAAGGATTGGATCATGCAACTTGACTCTGGATTGTGATGCAGCCCTTGTACAAGGTAAATTTCAGAACAATTGTTAGGAAAAAACCCCAGCCCAAACCAAGGAGGTATAATTGATAGTAATTTGACCAAACAGATAAAAGGAATAATGATAAACAAAAAGCTGCACTCAATCCAAAAAAAGGCAGGAAAGGGGGACCAAAATATTAGATGAAATAGGCAAACCCAGTCATATGTTACATTTAAACTTGATCCCAAGCAATTATTAAATGTAAATCATCTAAATACTACAAATTAAAAGGCAGAGACTGCTTGGGTTAAAAGAATGCGAAAAGCAAAATTGAACTGCATGCTGACAGTATAGAAATACCATAAATTATGAAAAATATGATAAATTATGCTTATGTAAAGTTAAATACTTTTACCCTTCATAGATAGTGTTAGGAAAGCAAAAAGACACATTGCAGATGGAAAAACATTTGCAAAATGTATGAAAATCATTGGGATCTAGACTTTAAGAATAATTATTACTTAAAAACAAGAAACCACCCTATAAATATGGTCAGATTAGATCCATAAAATTTAAATAAGCACATGGAAAGAAGCACAGTTTAGTTAAATGTTAGGCAAATGCACTTTCAAATATCATATCATATTGGAGTGGTTATTGTCGTTAAGGAATGAACTGTGCCCCCAAAACTATGTGTCAATTTCACTAAGCCATGAATCTCAGTATTATGTAATTATCCTTTGTGTTGTGAATCCTCAGCTTTAGGATGTTAGTAAAGCAGGATTAGAGGATTGGAAGCAAGTTATTTTATAAGACAAGATACAATTTGTAGGATTAGGTTGTATTTTGAGTCAATCTCCTTTGAGATGTAAAAGAGATCAGAGATCAGAGACTTAACTACCACCAGCAGTGAAGAGCCAGGAGCAGAACACATCCTTTGGACCCAGAATTCCTGTGCTGAGAACCTACCAGATCTAGGGGAAGATTTATGCCAAGAGACATGGAGATCCCCAAGAATGCCCGGCCCACAGATGTTGAAAGGAACCAAGGACCTTTCTTTAGAGCTGACAGAGGGGAGATACTCCACTGATAGCTAGTGCTTTTCTTTTCTAAATCATTTTATTGGGGGCTCGTACACCTCTTATATCCATCCATCCATCCATCCATCCATCCATCCATCCATCCATCCATCCATCCATCCATTGTGTCAAGCACATTTGTACATATGTTGCCATCATCATTCTCAAAACATTTGCTTTCTACTTGAGCCCTTGGTATCAGCTTCTCATTTTTTACCCTCCCTCCCCACCTCCCCTCACTCACGAACCCTTGATAATTTATAAATTATTATTATTTTGTCATGTCTTACAGTGTCTGATGCCTCCCTTTACTCACTTTTCTGTTGTCCATCCCCAGAGAGGGGTTTATATGTAGATCCTTGTGATCAGTTCCCCCTTTTTACCCCACCTTCCCCTTACTCTCCTGGTATCACTACTCTCATTATTGGCCCTAAGGGGTTTATCTGTCATGGATTCCCTGTGTTTCCAGTTGTTATCTGTACCAGTATAGTTAGTGCTTTTGATTCATACTTCTAGCTTTATAAATTTCTGTTGTTAAAGCTACCCACTTGTGGTATTGCTACAGCAGCACTAGATAACAGACACTATTCTCATAAGACTTTAGTGACTTTTC
The DNA here is from genome assembly GCF_000313985.2 of Echinops telfairi. Lineage (NCBI taxonomy): Eukaryota > Metazoa > Chordata > Mammalia > Afrosoricida > Tenrecidae > Echinops > Echinops telfairi. The sequence goes on from NW_022105855.1 coordinate 3,319,688, forward strand.
ACTGTATGATTTGTGGCTTACTCATTTATATTCCCAGTATATTTTGTTCAAAATTTTAATTTCAGCTCCTAAAATATTGCATATAATTATATTCATTTGTTCTAAAACTTTAATGTTATTATTTTGAATTTATTTTATAGCAATAATTAATTATTACTGGAAATCATATTGCTTGACTTTATATACAATATTATACTTTGTACATGTAATTTTCTAGAATGTATAATGAAGGAATTACTTAATATTTTTCCTAGCAATTTTCATTTAAAATGTAAGATATTTGCATCTAACTGGTATGGCTCAGAGGAGATGAGAGTACAGATTAGTAGAAATCAATATTCCTCATATTTGCTTGTTTATGTACAAATGAAAGATTGCAATTGGTGTCAAAGTAAACGGACACCCTTTATGTTTACTAAGGAAATTATATAACAGCTGACTAGAAGTAATAAGAATGCTATTCAAATAGATATGTGAACCCATACCTTTTAACAGAACGTTTGCTTTAAATTGTAACTGCAATGTACATAGATTGAACTATTTTGTCATAAAAAATCTCAAGTTATCCACAGACAGGATTTTGATTATGCAGTTGACCCTTGACCAACTGCTTGGGAGTTATGGGAGTTATGGACCAATGGGTGTTACAGGTGCCTGACCCTTACATAATGGAAAACCCATGTATAACTTGTCTTCCCCCCAAAACTTAACAACTTATAGCCTATTATTGACCAGACACCTTATTTATGGCTAACATACACAGCTGATTAACAATGTATTTCATATGTTATATGTAGCACACTGCACCCACATTAAAGCTGTACTTCAATATGAGATATAAAGGTGTTTTGAAAAAGTGGAACGTTTTCTTGCTGGCTGCAACATCGCTATGGCTTCATGATTTTTCTTCCCCCCCTTTTTATTGCGGTGGGTCTTACGCTGCATTCATTGATCTTGAAATGGTGGTCATCCGGAGCTGCAGATCTTAACTACAATACATAGAAGCAATTAATTTTTTCTTGTAATGTCATGACTTTAATGTCTGTTTCTTGGGAGTACATCCAGCATTTCTCGTGAGAGTTCATATGGGCTTTGTCGTGTTACTCGCAACTTATGGTTTTGCATTAAATACGGTGCAAAAGATGTGAGAACTACGAGATTACTTTCTACTGTGGTGTGCAATTTACTGGTAAGATGAACTGCTCCGGCCGAGATGATGAGCATCACGTGGTGTTACAGCACACACCAGAACACTTGAGCTAACCACAGTAGCAAGGTGGCTGTGCAATTATGACAGTATGTGCTAGAGTTGATTTTTCTGATTTAATATTGGACCTTTATATTTTTTCATTTCTGCCTAACCATTTTCTTCTTTCAGATAGCCCATTTCTCCCCCTGCTCAAGTGAAGAATGAACGGAGTGCTTCTAGTTTTCCTGGGGTCTTAGTTCTTTCTCTGAACACTGAAAAGTACATTTTAAGACACAAAACCAAAAACTACACGCCCTGCCATCGAGTTAATGTTGACTCATCATGAGTCTATAGGAAAGGGCAGAACTCCCTGTGAGTTTACCAGACAGCAATGCTTACTGGGAGTAGAGAGCCTTGTCTTTCTCCAAAGAAGTGGCTGGTGGTTTAGGTCTGCTGACCTTGCAGATAGCAGCTCAACGCTTAACCACTATGCCAAGAGGGCTCCATGATTTTAAGACAGGTTGTTCTTAATGATGAATAGAGTAAGTGAAAGAAGCCTGAGTTTGCATTTAGACAGAAGCAAATTATTCCATCTTTAAAACCCAAGTGTTCGTAGTTTGACCTAACCTTTTTCCTTTTCTTCTGTCCTTGACCTCTTTGCTCTTATTTCTGTCTTTGGTTACACACACCAAACCTTTGCAGCTGTGGAGATCCCAGCCCAGAGGCCCATGAAAGGCCCATGAAGGTGCTAACAACCGTTCTCCTCTTCATCATTTACCTTTTTCTGTTCTAGTAGTTTATTGGATCTCCCTTAAGGTATAAGGTTATTAGACCATGGTGTTGATGATGTTAATATTGTCTTTCCTTGAGGTCACTTGGTTATTGTAATTTTTGGAAACAGCAAGCTGAGACATAATTGCCTTGAGACTGCTGTGGCCTCTTGATTTTTTCCTGTGGATTTTTTTTTATAACGGAGACTATAGAGACAATTTGGGGAAAAAGTTTCTGTGTGCTATGGGAAAAATATCTTAATAGAAGAACCCATAGGTTAACTTTTGGCCCCAATGCTTGTTTCATTGTGTGTGTTTGTTTTCTGTACTCTTTAAAAAGTAGTTATTGGCTTATAATTCACAAAGCATACAATTCAATAGTTCAATCATATGAAGAAAGCTATACAAACATCACCAAATTAATTTTAGAGGATTTTCTTTGTTCTTGTACTCATTATTAGCTCTCTACTTCCTCCAACGTTCCCTGCCATACCCCAAGAAATAACATTAAGTAAGTTCTGTCTCTGTAGATTTACTTATTCTAGATTTTATCTACAAAAAATTTTAAAAAGCAAAACAAAACTAACAATAACAAAACAGAGACACACCTTAACTGAAAAGAATGCAGAAAATATTAAAAAATAGAACAAAATTAACAGATGTCAAAAGGGAGATCAAAGGCTAAGGTGTTAAATTTTGACCTAACTTCACCTGCAATCACCCACATTCCCTTAGGTTCTTCTTTGAAGACTGCAATTTCCTTCACAGAGGCTACTAATTATATTCTGTCCTATTCGTCTGACTTAGTACTTGGTTAAAAGGATCTTTAGTCATTCTAACCTTTGCTTATAACAAAAGAGGACATGTAAAAGACAGATGGTACAACATACGCAATGTGAGATGAGAAAATGTACATGTAGGCACAGTCATAGAAAGGAAGGTTCTTAGACTTGATACATTTCAATCTACAACTGCAAAAAGAACTGAGAACTATTAAGTAAACTAGAAACGGAGGTGTCTGGTATGACAGATTCTGGAGTGCATATGAAGCAAGGGGAATTTTCATATACTGCTCATGAGGTTATAAACTGGTAAAACTACTGTGCTTAATAATTATGCATAACTGATGAGGGCGAATGTGCAAATCCAATTACGCTGTTATTTTTATTTCCTGGAGAAACTTTGGTACATGTGCACCAGGATGCATTATATAATAATGTCCAAATGATGGCTTTTTTTCTTAATAGCTAAGTTTGAGATGTTACTCAAATGTCTACCAACAATAAAACGGATAAATAAATACGTAAGTTTATAATGGTACATGATACAGCAATGAAAATGAATGAACTGGAACTACCCATTTGCAATATATTCTCTATAACAAAGAAAACGAACAAGTGAGGGCTATGTGGATAAATCCATGTAAAATTGAGAATTGGTATCAATAAACCAAAGAAAACACTCAGTGTAAACTCAGTTATGTAACTTTTAAAACTAGGCACAGCTATAGTGTTTTAAATTTATTACACTGGTGGCAAAACCCAAAGTGACGTAGTGATTACCACTTAAAGTAGGATTAGCGGGAGCCAGGAGGGGAAAGGGGACATGCATGTGGAATGTCTGGATTGCTGGCAAAGTTCTGTCCATTTACATCTAGATATGGAAACATGGGTATTTATGTTATAGTTTTCTCAGTGGGTTAGCTTTCATTACTTTCTACAGGCGTATCATGTTTCACAATAACAAAAACATTTAAATAACAGAAAAAAGTAAAGTAGATTAAAAGCAAGGTGGATGAACATAGTTGTAGAGATAGTTTTATTAGCAGAGCTTTTGCTGAATGAAAAACTCGCTGCCATCAAGTCATTGCTGACACATGGCGACTCCCTGGTGGGTTTCTGAGACTGTAACTCTTTACAGGAGTAGACAGCCTCATCTTTCTCCAGCAGAGCTGCTGGTGGTTTTGAACTGCCGATTATGTGGATCGCAGTCCAACTTGTAACCATTACACCAAGAGGTCTTCTTTGCTGAATAAGGGGGAATAAAAAATTATGGAATTAAAAAATCCAAATTAATATTAAAGTTTGAAAAGAATTAATTGAAACTATGCATGAATTCATATTCTTAGTATTCATATTTTAACCCCAAACCATAAACATTTAAATGGTCCCCCAAACCAGAAAATAAATCCACTGCCATTGAATTGATCTGATTGACAGCAAGTCTATAGGGCAAAGTAGAGCTGCTCCCCAGCATTTCTGTGACTGGAAATCATTAAGGGAACTGAAAGTCTGATCTTTCTTCTAGGGAACACCTGGTAGGTTCAAACTGGATTTTAAAATATTTTTTACATTTTTATTTTTTAATAGTTTTATCAGCAAAGAATTCACATATCATACAATTCAGTCATTTTATGCAACCGCCACTACAATTAATTTACAACATTTCCACCTTCTCTGTTCCTTGTTTTTAGCTCCCCATTTTCTCCCTACCTCCCCTGCCATCCCCTAGGCAGTTATGGATCCAGTTACTATCTCTCTAGATTTGCCTATCCTGGATTTCACCTACAGAAAATCATACAATACAAAATCAAGAAGCAAAATTGAAAAGAAAGCAGAAAATATTAAAAACTGAAACCACTCTAAGATGGGTCTAAAGGGAGATCAAATGATAAGGGGTTACAGTTTACGCTAATGCTGTAATCAACTCTGCAATGCTCTCTGTCTGATTGCTGGGCTGTTCTCCTCTCTGGACTATGGTCACAGGGCATTTACCAGAGGCTTAATCCACACGGAGACGCTGCAAATGCATTTTGGGCTTTCACTGTCATCAATAGCCTTCTGTAAACTGGATGCTCAGAATTGAAGCTCTGATACTGTTCCCTCTGATACTGGATATGGATTTTATTGTTTACAATCCTTGGATCACACAAGCTGGTGTGCTTCTTCCATGTCTCCTTAGTATGCTATGCACACTTCTATATATACTGTGCATGTCTACTTAGTCCTTCTATGTGTGCGCAGCCTCACTTAGATGGCGGCTTGTTCTAAGACAATCCTTTAAGACCCCAGAGGTAATTCTGTCAGCTGGGCACAATCTGATTTCTTCAGCCCACTCTGCTATAGCACTCCAATCTTTATGGAACTGGACTTTAGGGTTAGTCGCCCAAGCCATAATCCAGTATTATGCAGCTACAGAGCACCACCAGAGCAGGCACCAGAGCTGTGTTAGGAGTTCTCAGGCATATATTTTAAAAATAAAGTTCCAATTTATTTATTTACAATGATATTTCAAAGTGGCAGAAACGAATGCATTATAATATAGATATCAAATATAAATATCTAGGCAGCTGTTCCGAAATTAATAATTATTTTACTGTTACCAAAAGATTTTAATCACAACAGCACATTAAGGATATGTGTGTGTGTGTGTGTGTGTGACTATGCATATGCACAAATAGATATTAGGGTATATATTATGTTACAGTATAATTACTTTTAGTGCCTTGTTCAAGTTAAAAATCATAGATATAGAAAGGTAAACTTATTAAAACATAATACGTTTAGTGTAATGTATGAATATATTTGTATACCTATAATGTTACTTTGAATTCTGTTATATGATAACCCAGATTTTATATCAATGGTTGGAAATATGAATAAGCAGGTGGGAGAATTTTGCTTGCTAATGATGTTAGTAAAATGTGAAATAAGGATTATGTATTGTTATTGTACAGATAATGTATACATGTCCATATGAAAATGCAATGAAACAAGTATTGTTTGAGATTACTTTTTCTTTAGTTTAGACTATAGTAAAGGAAAAAATAGCTAGTAAATAATTAGAAATATGTTGATTTTAGTTTATTCTTGGAAAATACTATGCTAAGCCCTGGTGCTTGGTATGATGTAAGAATCATGTCCTATGGAAGATGGTCATGTTCTCCTATCCCTGTGACCTCTGCCACTTAAAAAACTGGGCTGAAGTCACATCTGTTAGCTATTGACCACTATCATCAATAGTCATGGTCAGCATCGTCATCTCCATCAATACAATAAACCCAACTTACTTAATTTTTACTACTTTTCTTTGGTATACTTAATTTCGACAATGTCTAAGTAATTTCTTTACCCCCCTCCTTTTTTTTCTTTATTTTTTTACAGGTTTATTGGCACATAATCCACATCTCATACAATTCTCAGTAATTTCTTAAGGACCATCATTGCTTCAAAACAGCCTCAGCTCAATACATTTCGTTTCAGAAATTGAGAATATTCGTTTAAACTGTAGTACTAAGAGATTCACTTAAACTCATCGGAAGATAATAATTACAATCAAGATGTAGTTTTTAGTGTGTGTGAAATTCCTTTAATAGGAAAGGCAAAGTAACAAAGTATTCTAAAAGCCAGCTCTTATTTCTAAAGAGAGGCATTAGGAATCGATGAACTGCCTCCGGAGCAAGCTCGCACACTATCTCCATCATACTTGGGAGATGACAGAGATGATGGGGTTCTGAGGGACAGCATCCAGTTGCTAACAATAGCGCAAGGGAAAAGGGATATTAAAAAATGAGTGCATGCCATCAGATGGCGTTGCCGTGTCGGATATGGTTATAAACAAGGCTTTCTCTTGGAGAAATCTTAGCGATCACGTTCTGCTCCTTGGCTTTCCCCATGATGAGACCATGTGGTGAGGACCGCATCAGGAAGCTGACATCCTAGCTGCCATTCTCATCACACCCATTGCCTGTTCCTTCCACCTGGGTCAAGAATGACCAGAGCATGAATTTGTTCTCTTCTGTGACTAAAAACAACAACAACAACAACAACAACAAAACTCACTGCCATCAAGTCAACTCTGACCCATGGAGACCCTATGGGACAGGCAATAAATGCCCCTCGGTGGCATGGTGGATGGTGGTTTCAAACTGCTGACCTTGTGGTTACCAGGTCAAATTGTAACCACTATGCCACCAGGGCTTCTCTTTCGTGACTAAGTTATTGGGAAAAGAATGAGATTGCAATCACTTTCTTGGATATATAAAAAATAAAAGATAAATTTTACTTAAGGACTTGTTATGAATATTTTATCCAGTTTCCCCATCAAAGATGACTTATAAAAGGAAAGCCATAGTTTGTTTCTATCACTAAACCGACCAGACTGGGATGATGAATAATCAATATTAATAATATAATAGGCTACATTCAGAACATCTCACAATAACTCTGGAGTTCTGGAAGGGATTGTGGTGGACTTATTAGCTGTGATGGCATCCATTCAGACTCATGGTGAGCCCGTGTATCAGAGAGTAGGAGATCCCAGAAGGGTTTCTTGGCTGTAATGATAGTGGAAGCAGTTTGATAGGCTGTTATTTGTACAGTACTCTTGGATGAGTTTGACCAACTGCTTTGGGTTAGAAGTCAAGTGCAGACTAGACTTTTCCAGAAAGAAAGAAGACAAAATGGGCAGAGGCAAAACTGACAAGCTATCAATACATTGATTTAATGAATCCAACAGATCTCAGACAAGATAAATAAAAACGAATCTCCACATAAACACTTTAGGAAAATAAAGATGAAGCGAAAAATCCTAAAGTCGTCATAGGAAAAGAGAGAGATTCAATGAGGCAGGCGTTTGAATGATGGGACTTTTAAATGAAAATCATGAAAGCTAGAACGTAATGAAATGACATCTGCCGCATGACTCAGCATTGCAGATGTTTTGTAAGATAAATGATACCCTTTGAACAGAAGAAGATTATTCAATGTACAGAGTTGGAGATGCAAAAGGGAATGAAATGGAAATGGGAAATCTATAGGTATTTCAAATGAATGTTGACTGTATAAAACAATATTTCATGGAGTTAAAAGAGATGAGGGTAACAGCATGTGGATAGGGTGAAAGGGGTACTTTTAGAGTAATTTTGCTTTCGTTTTCGATAGAGAACCACGTTCAAGGACTTTGCAGCTCTACACTCATAGGCACATACGCAGGAGGGCGAAGCAAAGAGCATAGAAAAGAAGGTGTGTAGTCCCATGATTCGCAATAACTTAAAAAGAGTAACAGCCAAATATTTGGTGAGGTTGGATTAATAATTATGATGAATTTTTACTCTGGACTAATGTACACAAATGAAAATAAACAAATCATATATGCATGAACTAAATAATATGAATACATTTCCGAAACATTAATGAAGAAATCATATAACCAGGGGACAAAGGCTTGCTTTTAGGTGAAGTTCAAGAGCAGGTGAAGATAAGCTACAGAATTTAGGGTTACACACTTACGTAGCAAAAACCATAAAGAAAAGAAATGACCATTGTAAATCCTGGTTCTTGGTATCCCAGGAGAGAAAAGTGCAGTGCTTTAGAACGTGGCGTAAGGGTGACTGAGACTGTTGATAGGCCCGTGACGGTGCAAAGTTGAAAGGAAATCCATCTTGTTTTAATTGCGATATGCAGCAATTTGAGGTGATGTGACTCGCAGCTCAGGCCCCAGATCTTCACAAAAGCTTGTGTTTTCACTCTGAACTACCCACCCCACATGGCAACGCATTGTGACAAACTCCATAAAGCAGGGTGCAGAAATGGTAAATGGCTGATACATGCCTCTTTCCCTTTGATTATCAGGGCACACAAAGAAGTTCCTTTTGGCTACAAAACAAACCGATTTCTTTTTTAAAAATCATTTTATTGGGAGCTTGTCCAACTTAAAAAAATATTTTATTGGGGGCTTGTACAACTCTTGTCACAATCCATCCATCTGTCCATTGTGTCAAGCACGTTTGTACATTTGTTGCCATCATCATTTTCAAACCATTGTCTTTCTACTTGAGCCCTTGATATCAGCTCCTCATTTTCTCCCCTCCCTCTTCCACCCTCCCTCCCTCACAAATCTTTGATAATTTATAAATTATTATTTTGTTATGTCTTACACTGACTGAAGTCTCCCTTCACCTACTTTTCTGTTGTCCATCTCCCAGGGAGGGGCTTATATGTACATCCTTGTGATTGGTTCCCCTTCCCTCCACCCCGTCACCTTTCCCTTACCCTCCTGGTATTGCACTCTCATTATTTGTCCTAAGAGGTTTATCTGCCCTGGATTCCCTCTGTTTCCTACTCTTATCTGTACCAGTGTACATGCTCTGATCTAGCTGGATTTGTAAGATAGAATTGGGATCATAATAGTGGGGGTAGGAAGCATTAAGAAACTAGAGAAAAGTTGTATGTTTCATCAGTGCTATACTGCACCCTGATTGGCTCGTCCCCTCCCCATGACCCTTCTGTAAGGGGATGTCCAATTGTCTACAGATGGGCTTTAAGTCTCCACTGCACATTCCCCCTCATTCAAAATGATATGATTTTTCGTACTTCGATGCCTGATACCTGATCCTATCGACACCTTGTGATCACACAGGCTGGTGTGGTTCTTCCATGTGGGCTTTGTTGTTTCTCAGCTAGATGGCCACTTGTTTATCTTCAAGCCTTTAAGGCCCCAGATGCTAGATCTTTTGATAACCTGGCACCATCAGCTTTCTTCACATTTGCTTATGCACCTGTCTTTGGTGATCATGTTGGGAAGGGGAGCATCATGGAATGCCAGTTTAATAGAGCAAAGTATTCTTGCATTGAGGGAGTACTTGAGTAGAGGTCCAATATACACCTGCTACCTTAATACTAAACCTATATATGTACATAGATCTATTCCCTATCATCATATATAAATATATTTACATATGTACATGCCTTTATTTAGACCTCCATAAATGCCTTTTGCCTCCTAGTTCTTTCCTCTATTTCCTTTTATTTTCCTCTAGTCCCACTACCATGTTCAGTCTTCAGTTGGGTTTCAGTAATTCCTCTCTGTTACATTGCCCTTGATCAAGCCTTACTAGGCCTCCTACACCCTCCTTGCCATTGATTTTAGATCACTTATTGTTCTCTTGTCCGTAGGTTTGTTAACACCCACTTCCTTTCTCCCACTTCACCCTCTCCAATGTCCCCCCTGGAACCATCAATCCCATTGTTTTCTCCATATTGTTTATCCCACCTCTTTTATCTAGATAGAACTGAAGAGATAATAATATGCACAAAAAAACTAGACAGAGCAAAACAAAGCAACAAAAGAAAAAACAACAACAAAACCAATGACAAAAGAAAAAGCCTGTAAATAGTTCAGGGTCTGTTTGTTGACCCTTAGGAGTATTTTCAGGTTGAGCCTGAAGAGGTGCCATGCCCTGGTCCCAAAATCCATTTTTGGTATTCCCTGGGGACTTCATTGCTCTGATCCCCTTGCTGTTCTGTTGCATGCCCTTAGTGTTTTGCCTTGGTGTGGTGGGGTCAGATTGGGCACAATTCCCGCACTGTGTCTCCAGTGTTGTCCCCTGTAGGGCTATGGGTCAGTGAGGGACGTCATGTCTCATAGTGGGGCAGGCCCGATGGTCCTCTCTGTGCATTGGTTGCTCTGAACAGGAATATTGTCCTCAGGGCTTGGTGGGCCAGGATGTGCTCCACTCTCTCTTCCTTCCCCTTCATTTGCTCCTGTGTTCTCTGATCATACATGTCCCTCTCCCTAAACTGTAGTAGCTTCAGTGCTGTCCTCTGAAGTGAATTCTTCTGTGGGAAGGGGGAGGCTGTCCATGTAGTTGTGATTGGGGCCAGCCCCTCAGACCTCTCTATTGCAAACCAATTTCTTTATTATAAAAAAGCTGTGGATATTTGTCTGATGGATTCCCTTTCCCCTAGACTGAATTTGGTTGGATGGCTATGAGGATTTCTAGTGGGCTTACTTATTCATGTCAGGGCCAGTTAGAATCTGACTTAGACTGGAGCTGGCAAGAGCAGTTTGACTCTGTGAAACCCCATTATCTTCCTGGGCCCAGTGTACTAATCTAGGCATTTCTCCATTATGATTGTAGAAGAATAAGACCAATAAGACCAGGAAGGCATCGAAGTTTAATCTATTTTAAACCTCTGTTTGAGAACAAGTTTACCAATTTCTCATTCATGAGAGCAAGTTATATGTTTGATTGAACTCAATCAAGGAACAAAGTAGTAACTCTGTCCATGGTGGGGAGATTCTGCAAAATTGCACATCAAAGGGTGTGCGTACTGGGAGGGTCAAACATCTCTGTCTCACTTACTGTGGGCTGGAAGCACATTTTATCAAGAGAGCTGTCTCAAAATGGCTTTGCTTTAAATCTGTTTGATTAATGCCCATTCCATGAACTAAGAACCATACCTGTGCTTTTTAAAACTTCTCTCTCTTTCTAACCTTAAACATGCCACATCAGTCAGTTCAGATAATGCTCTTACTGATGTCCGAACAATTTCATGTTTCTGTGAGAGTCCCTCTAAAACAGTGGTTCTCAACCTGGGGTTCTTGACTCCTTAAGCAGGGGTCCTCAAACTTTTTAAACGGGGCCAGTTCACTGTCCCTCAGACCCGTTGGAGGGCAGGACTATAGTTTTTAAAAAAAACTATGAACAAATTCCTATGCACACTGCACACACCTTATTTTGAAGTTAAAAACCAACGGGGCAAATATACCTGGTGGGCCAGATAAATGTCCTTGGCAGGCCGCAAGTGGCCCTTGGGCCGTAGTTTGCGGATGCCTGAAAGGTTTAGGGGGTCAATGACCCTTTCATAGCAGTCACTGAAGACTATATTTCCTATGTTTTTAGGAACCGAGACACCGCTCCTCTGCCCGTCTCCAGGCGGGTCCGTCCGCATGCAGATACGCCTACATATCTGGTCACCACAGCACAAGGAACAGTGTTAAAGGGTCTTGGCATTAGGAAGGTTGAGAGCCACTGTTCTAAAATGTGTGAACCGGATAGATCCTTTTTAATAGTATCTCTTTTGGCATCACGTAATTTGCAGTTAAATGCAGCCATATGATGTTGTTAGCACTTACCTGAGGCTTTTTGCCCCCACCCAGATACAAAAGTTCATGAACTAGTTTGCTTCAGATTATTTTAAAAGACATGATCACCAATCATTTTATAAAACATAACACAGAATAGCATTTTTTACAGGCTCTTCTATCATTTCCTCAAAATCAATCGACGGAAAGCAATCTGCCTGGAGGAGCACAGAGTCAAGGTGCAGGCCAGGCCACGCCATTCCCCATGAGAGGGTCCAGCAAAGTGACAGGGCTGACTCGGCGAGGCCTCTGTAGTCAGTTTATCACATGTTGTAAGAGCAACTCAGCATATTTATGCATTTGTATATTCCTGAGTCAATTTTTCTATCATCATTCCCTATATACTGTAAGGGTTTTGAGAACTCCTTGTGACTTCTATTACAGAAATGATCACTGCTGTCCCCTCCTAGAATTTTGAATATTCCTCTTTCTGTGTGGATATCCACTATGTTTGTCTCATCTATTCTAAAACTCCTCACAATTTCTTCTTATAAATAATTATATTCTGTTTTGGGCTGCAAGAGTTGTATTAATCTCTTCTGGAATGTCCCTGCTTGATTTCTTTTTTTCATTTTTAGAAGTTATGAGAAGGCAATTATTTTGTCTTTTCTTTTTCTTTGTCATAGGGCTATTTTCTTGATACTTTGACACTTAGGGACCCTTGTTGTAAGGTATTTGGTGTCAGTATGTCTCACTACTGATGGAAGCGCCTAGTTAAATAAAGTCTCACACTGCTCTACTTCATTACATAGGGGACTACGTAGGCTACAGATAAGGTCTCATCATCCATTCAGTATTCTAGGATTGAATTTAGTGTGGATACTGATTCATAGTGATCATGTAGGACTGGGCAGAATTGCCCCTATGCATTTCCGAGACTGTAATTGCTTCTGGGAATAGAAAGCCCAGTCTTTCTCCTGTGGAACTGCTGGTGGTTTCGAACTGCCTCCCGGGCAGCTTGCAGCCCAACTTGTAACCACTACACCACCAGGGTGCTAAGAGGGAGCTAAGAGACTCAAAATCAGAGTGAGATGTGGTGATAGAAATAGAGGTAAGAGTCACGCAAATACTAATTTTGTAGATAAACAGAAGCCATAAGCTAAGAAATGTGGGCAGCCCCTAAAAGCTGGAAAAGAGATTGAATTCTTCTTTAGGAGCCCTGGTGGCATGAGTTTTTTATTTTTTTAATGCTTAAAATATTGATCTTGTTACATTCTTAGTGACTTTCAATTTTCCTGAATTCAAAGTGCTTTGTACTTTCCAGGTTCCGATTATTAATGGGCATTTGCTACTGTTTCTTCTCATTTTGAGTCATGCAACATTAGCAAATGAAAGGCCTAGAAACATGCGATGTTCACATCATTAAGGTGAATTCTACTTTGAGGAGGCAGCTCTTCCTGTCTTATTTTGAGTCCCTTTCGATCAAAAGGACTTATCTGCTGGCAGTCTGTCAGAATACTTTTTGCTGCAATTATAAGGTTTTCAGTGCTAAAATTTTTAGGAGTGAACTGTGCATTCCTTTTTTCTAGGATCTTAGTTTGGACACTTTGCTGAACCTTGTTCACCATGTGTGATCCTGATTGTATTTGAAATACCAGTGTCATAATTTCCAACATCACAGCAACATGCAAGCCACCATAGTACAAGCAACTGAGAGATGGATGGTGGACATAATTACACACACACACACACACACACACACATGACTGGACATAGCATTGCTGTTGTGAGATGCTGTCAAGTTGGTGCCAAACCATAGCAACCCTGTGCACTACAGCATGCAGCACTGCCACCTCCTGCACCATTGTTGCAGCCACCGTTCTAACTCATCCTGTTGCGAATCTTCCTTTTTTCAATGGCATCGCCACCAGACATGATGTCTTTCTCCAGGGCACTAGTCCCACCAACACTTAAAAAAAACACCTTATTGGTGATGATCCTCATTAGGACCAAGCCTCATCAATTAATTTAGACAATTGCTACATGTTCTATATATTGGGTTTTAAAATTTCACTAACAAACTGCAGTTGATCAACACAAAGCAAGGAGAGGTTAAGCAAGGAAACTATGCAAAACAATGGGAGAGAATATGTCTTCATTTGAATGTTAGCAAATGAGAATTCTGTTTTTATGTCAACATCAGTATGAAACAAGATCACAGGCTGGTGATCACAAGCTGCCAGGGCAGATGCATTTAAGGTTGGCAGGACAGATGACTGGTCAGATGGCAAGCTGCTGATGGCTTCTGGGGTTGGTAGGCAATATGGTGGCCTTTAGCTAAAGTCCAAAGAACCACAGGTTGATGAACTTGATATAGGATCCAGATCCAGCAAGCCAAGCAAGCTTACCCATAGTTCCCACTTATATATGAAGGAGGCCACTCCTGCTAGAAAATTCCCTTTCAATTACATCAGGGATATGACCTGAGTGAGGGGGTTGCAATCCATTCTAATTGTACAACTGGTGGACTTCTCACAGCAGATCCCCTTTGGAGTCGATTACACTGTGCTATGTAACATCAGAGGGAGTTGGTAGGCCGTATCTGCCAACCCACTGAGAACCCTGGTCTAGCCAAGTTGACACAAAACCTAACTGTCACATACAGCGTCATTAATATGCTGAATTCGTATCATATTTTGTGAAATGTTAGAAAATTGAGAACTATGTAAGTGATACAGCCTTGGCACAAAATAATGAAGTTATGCTGTCTTTTTGCCACATAAAGCTAATTCACTTAGGTATTTTCTCATAAACAGTAAAAAAGCATTCATCAAATAGCCACAGAGTCCCTGTGGGGGTTGCGCTGTTTGACGCAGTAAAAACGCCACATCCTGGAACGTGCCAGAAAGTGTGATGGAAGTTTATAGTGCATTGTACTTATCCTCTAGTTTGCTGGCTTGGCAGAAGCCATAGGAAAAAAACCAAAACGTGACATTGAGTTGATTCTTGCTGTTTTTATTTATTTCTTTATTTTCCTTGACTCTTCTTTTTAAAATTAAAAAAAATTTTTTAATCATTTTATTAGGGGTTCATACAACCCTTATCACAATCCACCAATTGTGTAAAGCACATTTGTACATTCATTGCCCTCATCATTCTCAAAACATCATTTGCTCTCCACTTAAGCCCCTGGCATCAGCTCCTCATTCCCCTCTGCCCCATGAACCCTTGATGATTTATAAATTATTATTTTGTCATATCTTGCACTATTTTTCTTTCTATGGCTTCTGCCAAACCAGTGAATTAGAGGACAGATGCAATTTCCTATACATTTCTTGCTTTATTGGAAAATATTTGAGTTTTCCTTTTCTGAAAGATTTCTGCCTCACACAGGTTCTGGATCATGCAGGTTTTGTGGAACATACTGTAAAAATGAAAGTGTTTTTTTGTGTCTTTACATCAATCGTAGTATCAGGCATCAAGTGCATAATAAATGTTAGTGAAGAAATTAAGAGCCTGCATTAAATGGTACTAATTACATTCAAAATGTTGTACAACTATCACCACTATCTATTTCCAAAACCTTTTCATCATCTTAAAGAGAAACTCTGTATTCTTCATTCCTTCTTCACTCCAGCCCCTGGCAACTTTAATCCACTCTTTACCGCTGTAAATTTACTTGATCTAGGTATTTCATATCAATATGTAGCATTTCATAAATGGAAGTTTTCTCTTAGCATAATATATCCAAAGTTTATATCATTTCATATAGCAGAACTTCAATTCATTTTATAGCTGAATTATATTTTATGACATGGATATGACACAATTTGCTTATTCACTGTTTAAAGACATTTAGTTGTTTCCACTATTTGGTTACCACCAGAGGTTCAGGCTGGATTCAGAAGAGAATACATGACAAGGGATCTCCTTGCTGATATCAGATGGACCTTGGCTTAAAGCAAAGAAACCAGAAAGATGTTTACTTGTGTTTCATTGACTATGGAATGTCATTCAACTGTATGGATCATAACAAACTGGGTATACTTGACCAGAATGGGAATTTCTGAACAGTTCCTTGTGCTTATGTGGAACTTGAACATGGATCAAGAAGCAGTTGTGTGAATGGGAACAAGGGGATACTGCATGCTTTAAAATCAGGAAAGGTGTGTGATAGGGCTGTAACCTTTCACCATACTTGTTCAGTCTGTATGCTGAGAAAATCATCAGAGAAGCAGGAGTATATAAAGAAGAGTGTGGCATCAGAATCAGAGGAAGGTTTATTAACAACCTGCAATAAGCAGATGACACGACCTTGCTTGTGGAAAGTCAGGAGGGCTTACAGCATTGCTGATGAAGATCAAGGATTGCAGCCTTGAGTATGAATTACAACTCAAAGTAAAGAAGACCAAAATCCTCACGACCGGACCAATACATTACATCATGCATGATAAACGGAGAAAAGATTGAAATTGAAAAGCATTTTGTCTTGCTTGGATCCACAATCAATGCTCATGGAAGCAGTAGTCAAGAGATCAAAAGAAGAGTTAAATTAGGTAAATGCTCTGCACAAGTTCTCTTGACAGTATTGCAAAGGAAGGATGTTACCTTGAGGACTAGGTTGCACCTGACCCAAGTCATGGTGATTCAATTTTCTCAAAGGTATGTGAAAGTTGGGCATTGACTAAATAAGACAGAAGAATTGATGTGTTTGAATGTCGGTGCTGGAATTGCTTCTTGGCCTTTTGGCTAAGATCAAATGAATTTTGGTGCTGGAAAAGAATATTGAAAATACCATGAACTACTAAAAGGACAAACCGATCTCTCTGGAAATATGGCCAGAGTGTTCTCTAGAGGCAAGGATTGCAAGATTTTGTCTCAAATTCTTTAGATGAAGAATTCTCAGGAGAGACCAGTCCTTGGAGAAGGACATCATGCTCAGCAGAGTAGAGGGGCAGAGAAAAAAGAGGAAGGGCTGGATGGAATGGATTGACATAGTGACTGCAACAAGGGCCTCACCATGGGAACAACTGTGAGGATATCCGGTGCCGAGCTGAGCAGTGTTTTTTTCTGATGTGTGCAGGGTTGCTATGGGTTGGAACCAACTCAATGGTACTTAACAAAAACAAGAATAGAGAAGCTTAGCATGCAATAAAGAAATACATGGTTTTTTCAAGTGTGCCATGACTACTCATAACATTGCTGAATATTTTAATTAATAGTTAATACTTTAAGACTAGATTCAAGAGAATTATAAGCATGGAAGATATGCTTGATAAATATCAATAATAGGCTGAAAAGCCCGAGTGGGTAAAGAAAAGGCATCAAACCCAAATGACCTCCCTAGATTCATTTTCCAATTTGGAAAGTATAGACTATTTCTTCTTCAATCTCTGTGTGTGTGTGTGCGTGTGTTTCTAAATAAGTATTGATTTTCAGTAATCAGATTTTAAGATAGTATTGCCCTATTTAGAGTTCCCAAGTAAAACTTGGTTAAGGAAAAGCTTGAATAACTGATAGATCGCCTTAAGGATTTCAAGATAAATCATACCTTAAAAAAATCATTAGTGCTAATGATCCTAGTTTTGATCAATGTAAATCTACTTCTATGTGTTCTGTGTATTGTGTTTTAAAATTTTACTAACCAACAACTAAAGTTGATGCATGCAAATTATGGAAACAAAGAAAGCATTGCAGAACAATGAAAGAGAATATGTCTTAATTTGCATACTAGTAAATGAGAAGGCAGCTTTCATTTCAACATCAATAAATTTTTTTTCAGCCTATCGACCCAATATATATATATGAGTCAATTTGATTTACTTTAGGAATAGCAATGGTTTTCTAGGAGACAGCGTTAGAGACATTCGTTCTGGTTCACACTGGACACAGAATTTAAAGGAGAACAAGAGCTTGACTGCACATTCAGAAATCAGATGCATGTTGAACCTTTAGGTTAGGATATTAAGGGAATCACGGGCAGTGATATTAGTTTTGGAGGCTTTCTTTGCACCAGACATGATACGTTCACTACAGAACATCTTTGCTGCAATATTAATAGTAGAATTTATCTTTGGACATGTTACTAATGGGTTCATAGCACTGGTGAACTGCATTGACTGGGTAAAGAGACAGAAGATCTCCTTAGCTGATGCCATTCTCACCGCTCTGGTGGTCTCCAGAATTGGCTTGCTCTGGGTAATATGGACAAATTGGTATTCAACGGTCTCAAATCCATTTATGCATAGGTGAGATGTTAGGGTCATTATTGCCTGGATTGTAACCAACCATTTTAGCATGTGGCTTGCTGCTTGCCTCAGCATATTGTATTTGCTCAAAATAGCAAATTTCTCTAGCCTTCTTTTTCTTTACCTGAAGTGGAGAGTTGAAAGATTGGTCCTGGTGATAATGCTGGGGACTTTGATCATTTTGGGTTTTCAATTTTCAGTGCTCAGAAGAGAGGAAACTATTCGGAGGAACGATTGTGAAGGAAACATGGCCTTGAAGACCAAGCCATGTGACACAGAGTGCTTTTCCCAACTGGCTGTCTTCATGCTGATCCTCGTTTTACCCTTTGCTACATCTCTGCTAGCTTTTCTGCTGCTAATCTTTTCCCTGTGGAAACATCTCAGGAAGATGCAGCTGAATGGCAAAGAACTGCAGGATCCCAGCACCAAGGCCCATCTCAAAGCCATGTGTACTGTGATCTTCTTCCTCTTGCTATTTGTCATCTATTTTTCATATCTCTAATGATAGCAGGTTGGAATTCTGGAACACAGAAGAGAAAGCAGACTTTCATTCTTTGGCATGCTATTGGAAGCATCTATCCTGCAGGTCACTCATTTATTCTGATTTTGGTAAACCAGAAGCTAAGACAGACCTTTCTGTCTGTTCTGTGGCAGCTGAGTGGAAAATCTTAATCGGTAAGAGTGTCCTCATGTGTCTTTGAGTTGAAAATTAAACAGATGGAGTGTTTGCAGATACAAGAAGGTAAGGCAAAAAGTATTGCTGATAGGATTCCAGTTCATACAGGCATATATTTATTCCAAATAAAATTTACTTAAACATGTCTCTGCAAAGTTACAGACAGGTGACCTCAGTAATATACTTACCTTAGTCTCTGTAGGTTGCCTTAAAAAAAAGTCCTAATCAAAACCATGCCTTTTGTCGGCAGGTGCTCAGCCAGTTCAGGTCCCAGCAGCGAGGCCGGCTCCTCAAGTTATGGTGAGTGCTTTGTTGTTGTTTTCAGTTCCAAAGGGATCATTTTGATGTTCGTTCAAGGCACACAGCATGATCATGAGAGTTTATTATTAGGAATTTTTAAGAAAATAAAAACTTCCTTGGTGAGCAAAAGCCCAGGAAAGCTGTGCTGAGGAACATTTTTCTAGGAATTACCTTTTTATTCCCCTTAGGGTAACAAGCCTCTCCTAAAAGTACCTTATCAGAAACCCTTATCTCGTCCACTCTGAAGTCCTGACTTGGACCCTTTAGACTTCTTTTGTGTTTCCCAAACTCTAAGCACATGTCAAAGAAATACAATTTTTATCCCCGCAGGATACCCAAACTATCGTCTTGATGTGTATCATTCCAGAGAGTTGGAAATATTGCCTCCAGAAGTGTATAGGTGCCTAATATTTTGATATTTTAATTTAACAGTGGTTTCTATTATTTTGTAGTAATACTTTTTGACTCACCGCCGAGTTTCCTCTTCCTTCTGGTTTCCTCACAGTATAGGGGACAGGAAGGGGCCCTGCCTGGGGAGCCCTCAAAGAAAGCACGGTGCTGCAAGCCTCCTCAGTGACCCCAGCAAAGACGACCTGGTGATGGCCGCCCTGAAAGATTAAGCGAAAGCCCATCGTCATTGAGTAGATTTTGATCTTTAGTGACCCTGTAGGTCAGAGTGGAATTTCCCCATAGTGTTTCCAAAGCTTTACATCTTGATGGAAGAACATTGCCCGGTTTTTGTCCAGCATATGGTTCCTTGATTTGAACCATCGACCGTTCAGTTAGCAGCCTAGCCTTTACTCACTGTGTACCAGGCTCCTCCATAAAGACGACAGCCAATGACACTCTAGGGACATTCTACGGTGTCCTCTGAGTTTGCGATGTGTCAGAGCTGACTCAATGCCACCCAACAGCAACGACGTGTGTACTGTGAAATATTTTACCTAAGCTTACCATTAAAATATACCAAAGCTTGTTTCTTTATATACTGCTGAAATCACGAAATAAGTGATTTTAAGAAAGGACGATTGTACTATATAGCCATCTGCCTTTCGCACACTCATTCTGTTATCATTTTCCAATGGAAAGATTCATGATCTATATTTATGCTTTATCAAGAATTGGCAACTTATATCTGGTTACCATTGCTATTTTCTGTTGTATTTTGTAGCATAGATATTTACCACACTATGTTTTAGTTTTATTGCATGACCGCCTAATTTTTTCCACATCTAACACGCTATCAACAAGCTGATTCAAATAGTGACCCTAGGAGTCAGCATTACTCTTTTGGGTTTCCAAGCTTGTGTGTGTGTGTGTTTAACATAAAATATGATTGTGTTTTCAGTGAAAATTTACAAAGCAAATCAGGTTCTCATTTAATAATGCCTATACAACAGTTTCAATGAAAAATTATAAATATTTTAGAAGTAGAGAATCTCATTTCTCCCAAAGAGTAGCTCTTAGGTGGACACTGTTGTTTTGCAGTTATCCGCCTGTAGTTGGTGGCGATCAGATTTCAGGTCACCTTGATAGTACCTGTGCGGAGCTGAGGATGGAGGCCAACCTGTTATCCGCGTAATGCCTCCTTGGGCGTGTGGCCTTTTTATAAGAAAGAGGGAGAACTCATTTCTCTCTTGTTCTTCTTTGCTTTCTGCTTGCCTGGGTAGTGTGCTTGGGTCTGGGGCTGGCAGTTCATGCGGCCAGCTTATCAGGGAGCTGTGATGCCCTGCCATGTTCCTACAGATCATAAATCCAAATGACTGCACCCACCGGCCGATGGTCTCCCACTTTCCAGTTTCACCTTGCTGCTCTATCCACCAGCAACTGCATGAGTCTGCAGGGGCTCCAGCTATTGTTGGACTCATGGACTTGAGTTGGATGGGTTCGGATGCTTTTTAAAAATAAAAAATTTTATTGGGGGCTCGTACAACTCATCACAATCCATCCATCCATCCATTGTATCAAGCACATTTGTACATTTGTTGCCATCATCATTTTCAAAGCATTTT
>NW_022105855.1:3341368-3347272 GCF_000313985.2 Echinops telfairi
ATCGTGTTGGGAAAGTGAACATCTCAGAGTGCTAGATTACTAGAACAAAGTGTTCTTGTGTTGAGGAAGTACTTGAGTAGAGGCCCAATGTCCATCTGCTGGCTAAGAGTCTTTATGATATGAAATTCTTTCTTCACATAAAGTCCTTTCTTAAACATATGAGAGTAACTGGCTTTATTTCTCTAGAACCTGAGCCTAACACACCGTCCAATGCATAATCTACTATGTGGTGAAGGCTCCTTCTCGGTGGTTGAAAACCCATGGGCACTGAGTCAATTTTTACTTACAGCAACCATTCATATGGTTTCTGAGACAGTAAATATTTTACAGGCTCATATTTTCTGATCTTTCTTCTGCAGAGTGGCTGGTAGTTTGACCTGCTGACTTTGAGGTTAGCAACCCAATGCTCAATGCACGACGACACCAGGACGTCTTTGCTCAGAATTCTAAAGCCCAAACCAAACCCACTGCTATGCAGTTGATTTTGAAAGATAACAGCTGTGTATATTTTTACTAGAGACAAGAGCCTTAACTTTGTTCCAAATACTGTCTGACAAATATTCAATAAAGACATGCTGGACAATCTTTTTCAGAAGGAAGAAAGATCTCTGAGCATTTAGATGGCTGGAAAACCTGGATTTTAGTTTCCTGGCTGGTCCCATTCTCTCATCCTCAGTGCAGCCTTCCCTACATGTCAACTGCTTATTCCGTCCACCACAAGTTTAAAGTGGGCCAAGTCTCTATTCCAATCCCAAATCTAGAAAATTGGAAATTGGGGGAGGTCAAAGTCAAGGATATCAATGTATAAAAATTTAGAGTCCTAGATTCAAGATGCATGACTTTACAAAATATACAGTTTTGTTGGTTTTTATATCATTTAGACACTAAATTCTAAACTACATGGTGAAGAAGTATGTTTAAAATATGTTTTTCCATATAAAAATTCTTATTTCATGGATTATAGAAAAGAAACAAAGCTTTTCAAATAAAGAATTCAGAGACATGCTATATAGTCCCTCTACAATGAAGACACAGAGACTAAATGACACACATATATGGGGTGTAATTCTGGAACCTGACTTTCAGACAAAATGATAAGAAGTGGCCTGAATACCACGTGAGGGCAGAAATTGAATGCGTCAGCGAGAGAGAAGATAGGTGAATTATTGGCGGTCCAACAAGGGGTGGCCGCTTTGAAATCCTGAACACAGAGGCCCACACACTGGGGTTGCCTACAAGAAAGATGAGTTCCTCTCTTGTTCCCGACATCTTCCTGATGAGCAGAAGTGTGGCCAGCCCCACCCTGGCCCACGCAGCACTGGTAACATCCCACCCCTGTCCAACCCACACCCTTTGCCTAAGGTGGAGCTCCACCCTGGTGGATCGGGTTTCTGGTGAACCATCTGAGTGTGTAGAGGCACTGTATGAAGTTCGTCTCATCAGACTAGTAGACTTGTAGTGCCAGTCCCTGGCCACTTGTGGGTGGGCAAGTGCTCCTTCCATAACCAACTGCCTTGACCTCAGCTATTCTCTCAGCCTGAAAGAGTTTCTTCCAGGAACAAACACCCTGAGTTCATCCCCCCCTCTGACCCAGCATGAACTATTTCTAGGCCAGGGTCCCTGAATACAGAAAATATCCAGGTCAGCAGGAATTCTGACCACCCTTTCCTTTCCCCTTGCCCCATGAGCTCTTTGACTGGCAGAGGGTGTCAACCCTGCAGAAAGAAGGAGGAATGGTAAAAGCACGAGAAACAGAAAGAAGAAACCCAGAGAAGAAGTGGGCTAAGTGAGAGGACTGCAATGAATGAGATGAAACAAAAGACGTATGAATTATTGCCTGTGAACCTGATGATCTGCTCTGCGAAATCACCCAACTCACAATAAAACGTTAGAAACAAAAAGAATGAAAGGTAACAAGTACATACTGTTATATATTAAAAAATCCTCAATAAAGATGAGCATTGACTAGATGCATGAGTAGACACACAGGCTGAAGAGGTGTGGGAGAGAGCATGGGAATAGACATACAAGCACATATAGGTCTGACATGGCTATTTGTATATTTGTATTTCTTTGCTGTAAATATATCCGTGAGTTTGGTTGTGCATAGAGAGGGCACAGTTTTGAAAACTCCTTAGACATAATCAAACACTTTGAGATGCTGAGTCACTGGGCCTCAGGACTCAGGCACTCAATCTCAGGTGACACAAAGGTCAATGGATATAACTTAGTCCACAAAGACAGTGTTTTACAGACGACTTTGGTGAGTAGCAACTGGGATCCTGAAAGATTGTGAGGGGCCACCTAACATGCGTCTGTCGGGTTCTCCTTGATCAGAGGAAAGAGGAGCGAGAAAATCAAGTTGTGATCACTAGAACTTGATGGTTCTTCCGTGAGGTCTGCACTTCTTAGAAGAATGGACTACTTCGGATCAAGTGACGATATTTGCCATAGCACAATTGAGGACTGGAGACAGGAAACACTGGGACGGGGTTGCATGGGTGATGCTACATTGAGGAGATTGTAATGAGTAAGAGGAAACACTGTGTATGAATCACTGAATGTAAAATTGATGACCTGCTCTGTAAACTTTCACCTAAGTCATGACAAAAAGGTGGGGTTTTTTAATTTAAAAAAGGATTTAGACCAGAAAATCCCACACAATAATATTTTGAGTCATATATACATTTTGGCTTTGCCATAAACTGTATAGAAGATTATTAGATTTAGTACAAGTAGGTGAAGATTTCTGCAATAGGAATGAAGAATGCAAAAAACACGCTCATGGTCTGAGCATATAAATTGCTATAAATTTGCATCATAGTTCAGAAAATCATCATTTCAAGTTTTTGTGTGAAGAAAGACTTAAAAAATTTTTTAATTGGATAGGAAAGATTTTAATATTTTTCTTAAACCATCTCTGAGGCCTGGAATTTTAATCACTTCTCCTGTATTCCATCTTGAAAATCTCTTTTAAATTTCAGATAGAAGTCTCAATCTTGAAACTCAAGTCTTCTCTGTCTTGAAATACTTAATATAAGAATGATGAGAAATTATGGTACATTATTGCAACAAACCATTCTGAAATACATTAAAATGATTTGTGGAAGTGTATATATTATAGGAAACTTATAAAATTGATTTCATTGTCATTTTTGGGCAGATGATGAAATGCAAATACATTAATGTTTCAGTTGATAGTAGGTTCTTTTTCTTTTGGTCTTTAAAATTTTTTTAATAATTTTACTTTTCTTGGGGGCTCTTACATCTCTTATCACAATCCATAGATAGTAGGTTCTTATAGCAGAAAGAAATGCTTAACTTTTTTTAACCAGTGAGTTCTACATGATTATATTGTGTTTTGGTGTTATGCTACTTTAATAAAAATATATAAACCTTAAAGTAAATGGTCTCCAAATTCTATCCATTTTATTGTTCATCACTTATCTACCTTAGTACAGTATCATCTCCTTCTCAATGCAAAGCATGTCTGACATGCTTGCTACTAGCTTCCCGGGACCTAAAAAAAAGCAACACATGGAATAAATGATTTGTAATCAATAACGAGACTAATGAAGGAATGACATATTACAGTTAGTTAAAAATGAAACATATCACAAAGCATGCTGGTTGCATGATTTCTTGTTCTGGGTATCGTGTTGAGGTAATTGGCTTATTCAAGTGAGCAATAGAACAAACCCATGTCTATCACACAAGTCTATAACATAGATTTGGAAAAGTTCCATCATACATGTGAAATGCTGACAGGGAGAACATAACAACTAGATGGCGCGCTCACAAAGTTGTTGTTAGGCGCTCGAGTCAGCTCTGACCCACAGCGACCCCATGCCCAGCAGGACTAAGCAATGCCTGGTTCCAAGCTGGCCTCAGGACTGTTCTTACGTGGGAGCCCATGGTGGCAGCCACCGTGTCACTCCCTCTTGCTGAGGGCCTTCTTCTGTGTCACTGTCCCTCGACTTCACCGAGCATGGTATGTCCTTCTCCAGGGATTGGGCTCGCCTGGCCACATGTTCAGAGTACGTGAGATGAAGTTTCACCATCCTTGCCTGCAAGGAGCACTATGGCCGTAGTTCTTCCAGCTGAGATCTGTTTGTTCTTTGGGCTGTCCATAGTCCTTTCCATGTTCTCCGCCAGCACCCCAATTCAAAGACAGCAGTTCTTCTGCGGGCTTTCTTATTCAGATGTCCACCTTCCACACCCATGCGAGGCCATTGCAACACCATGGCTTGGGTCAGGCACACTGCAGTCCTCAAAATAACATCTGTGCTTTTCAATACTCCGAAGAGGTCTTGTGCAGCATTTACCTAATGCAGTATTTTTTCATCTTTTGACTGCTGCTTCCATGAGCATCGATTGTGGATCCAAGCAAGATGAAGCCCTCAACAATTTCAGTCTTTTCACTGTTTATCATGATATTACCTATTGGTCCAGTTGTGAGGGATTTTGGTTTTCTCAACATTGCATTATAATCAGTGATGGGATTCAATTAATTTAACAACCAGTTCACTGCCCTGGTGGTCATTTTAAATATAAAAAAAGATATGCTGAAAAGTAGTTTATTATTTCATACAGTTAATACTTAAATAAGAACAATTAAAGAACCTATACCAAAAGCTAGATTATGTTAAAAGAAAGAATTTTAAAATCTTAATGAGAAAACATTAAATAATACCTGGCCACAAACCAATAAAATTATTATTTAAGGTACTACTTTGGTCTCTTGATAAACAGCAATTGTTCTGACAATGTTTTAAGTTGTTTGAACACTTTCAGGAATTGCATAATTCACTCAATATCTTTAAAAAAATAGTTTTATTAGGAGCTCATACAATTCTTATCACAATCCATACATACATCAATTTTGTAAAGCACATTTGTACATTCATTGCCCTCATCATTCTCCAAACATTTCCTCTCCACTTAAACACCTGGCATCAGGTCCTCATTTCCCCACCCTCCCTCCCTCTCCCTGCTCTCTCATTAACACTTGATAATTTATAAATTATTATTTTGCCATATCTTGCACTGTCCGACTTCTCCCTTCACCCACTTTTCTATTGTCCTTCCCCCAGGGAGGAGGTCACATGTAGATCTTTGTAATCGGTTCGGTTCCCCCTTTCCAACCCACCCTCCTTCTACCCGCCCAGTATTGCCACTCACACCACTGGTCCTGAAGGGATCATCTGTCCTGGATTCCCTGTATTTCCAGTTCCTATCTGTACCAGTGTACATCCTCTGATCTAGCCAGACTTGCAAGGTAGAATTTGGGTCATGATAGTTTTAAAATCTTAATGAAAAAAATATTAAATAAAACCTAACAAAAATCAATAAAACTAAAGTATTTTCATATTGCTTCTTGATTGATGTCCTCACTTGCAATATTCTTTGGTTTTATCTGAGCATCATCAGCTGTGTGATCTATTCGTAACCATATTTTCACTGTAAGGGTAGGATCCCATTCCTTTAGAGATAGGTCAGTTAGAAAACAGTTTTTGTGTTTGATATTTTGGAAACAGTCAACTTCTCTTCTTGAAAATACTATGTTCATCTCTGAAAAACCCCTTTCTCTTTCTGATAAATTTACAATTGTTCTGACAATATTTTTAGTTCTTTGAAGTCTTTCAGGAATTACATGATTCATTCCTGATATTGTGGGAATTTTACAGAGAGGTTTTAATTGATGTCCTCTAGCTTATTAATTTAAAAATAATATATTGAAGAACTCAATCCATAAATGGACTATTCTTTTTTCCTGAAAGCTTTCTAGTTTTAGCACTTACATTTAGGTCAAAGATCAAATTTGAATTAATTTTTGGGTTCAGCATGAAATAAGAGAAATCTCAAATATCCAGTTGTTTAAGCATTACATTTTTTAAAAAGCTA
>NW_022105855.1:3347717-3349929 GCF_000313985.2 Echinops telfairi
CTGCTCACCTGGAAAGGCCTTCCTTTTCCAGGAGTTTAATTCAGCTAATCCTCCTGGTTTTTAAAGCTCTATTGTCAGTTATAAATGCAAAATTTCCCATTGTTTTTCTTGTTAAAGAAGTAAAGCTGATCTTCAGCCTGCTTTATTAGACCCATGAGGGGAAGTTCTCATATATTTTTAACACGGTTAAAAGCACATATAAAACATCATGAGCCATTTCAACATTTTTTTAAAAGTATGAAAACTGTTCTTGACTTTTACAATAGTGATCCCATTAGTCAGAAACCCACAGTCAGTTTGGTATTGACTCATTTCCCTCAGTCCAAGGCCTGCCAGGTTAATCCGTTTTATCAGGTATTCTGCAGAGCCATCATGATTCTTTAACCTGGCGTAGTCTCCTCTTGTGTGTACATACCAATGGCGACTTCCCCACTCTTCCACTGCCGAGTCTTTAGGTAGCTTCCATCTGTTAGCTGTTGTGAATAGTGCTGTGATGAACACAGGCCCGCGTATATCCATTTATGTCACAGCACTTATTTCTCTAGGACATAAGCCAGGTTGAAGGGGATTACTGAGTCTTGTGGTATTTCTATTCCCAGCGTTCTGAGGAAGCACTGCTGTCACGCTCCACAGTGGTTCTACAGATTTGCAGCTCCAGTTTTTCCTCATCCTCACCTGCATGTGTTCTTTGCTGTTTCTTTTAACCTTGCTGTGAGTGCCGGGGTTGATGATATACCATTGGTGTTCTGAGTGCATCTCTCAAATGGGTAACAATTGTGAGTGCATCTGCATATGTTTGGGGCAACATTGTTCAAATGTCTCTTCATGTTCTTGGCCCATTTTTAATTGGATTATTTGTCTTTTTCTTGTTGAGATGCTTTCTATAAATTTTAGAAATTAGACCATTGGCTGACATATCACTGCCAAGTTTTTGCCAAGTCTGTGTGATCTTTTAATTCTGTTGGCTAGCTCTTTTGATGAAATTAGCATCTAATTTTAAGGATGTTCTGATGCTTATGTTTTTCATTATGTTTGATAGTGTGGTTATCCCATGCACTAAGGCTCCTAAATTTGTCCTTATTTTTCCATATCTTGAGTTCTTTTTATAAATGCATGAGCTATGGGTCCTAGTCCATTCTTCTTCAAATGGATATCCAGTTTTTCCCGCACTATCTCTTCTTCATTGAGTGCTTCTGTTCTTTTTAAATGACTAGCTATTGATAGGTGGGTGGATTTACTTCTGGGTTCTTAATTCTGCCCGTCTGTTTATGTAACGATCACTGGATGATTCCCATGCTGTTTTGACTACTGTTACCATATATTACATATTGAGACTGAGAAGTGAGAGGTCTCCATCTTTCTTTAAAAAATTTTATATTTACTTGATAACTGTAAGTTTCAAGTGACACTGGATAAGAATGAGTAGCTAACAATCATTCTTTTTGTTTGCCAAATATGTAAAAGTAAAAAAAATTATGCAAATAATAAAAGCATTTAAAATCTGTGGTTTACATATTGGCATAATTTTACTAATTATTTTAATGATAGATGTGTTTTCCTGATAGACATCATTTGCTTTTTATTGATGATCATAGGGAGGCCCAGAGCAGTTCAAATAGAGCCCAGGGCCAGAGAATAAGGGTGTGGCTTTCCATCCAACTCTGCTGAAAATAATCCTACTTTAAAAACTGTAGCAGAATAAAATGGAAGTACAAGATGGGTTTGGCATCATTAACATTCAAAATTAAAGTTAAGAATAAATTATACAGGGATAAATAAAATGTATTATTTATATATAGAAATGTCTAGATTGCAAGGGCAAACACTTGTTCTTTTCAAGTTGGCCCAAAATGCCTACAATATTATTGAGTATTTTATTTAAAAATATTCACATTGCATTATTCAAACAAATCAGGAGAGAAAGTTTGTCCAGATTTATGTATGAGAGTTATGTTTTAAAAATAAAAATCATGGTCAGATGGTACCCCATCGGTCCTGACTGAAGGACAGGCCTAGAGAAAAAAAATCAGACCTTGATCTATTTACAGGTTTTCCTTTCTGCTTAAAATTTTTTTTTTAATTAACTTATTCTTCTATGGGTAAATGGTTTCCTTTTTTGTTACCAGTGCTGTGTTCTCACTGATCACCTATCTTGCTATGGTTGGTTTTTGATGCATATTATTATCTCTACAGATCTATCTAGATAAGATAG
>NW_022105855.1:3351304-3353464 GCF_000313985.2 Echinops telfairi
TGCAAATCTGGCTAGACCAGAGGATGTACATTGGTACAGATGGCAACTTGAAACACAGGGAATCCAGGATGGATGACTCCTTCAGGACCAGTGGTGAGAGCAAATGATATTAAGGGCTAAAGTGGAAGGCAGGAGTTTTGAGATTGATGAGGGCAACAAATGTACATATGTGCTTGACACAATGGATGCATGTATGGACTGAGATGGGAATTGTATGAGCCCTCAATAAAATAATTTTTAAAAAATCATGGTCAGAAAACCTGAGTGGGAAAGAAAATCTGCTAAACCTAGATGACCTCCTGAGGTCACATTTTCCATTTTGGATGTTGTGGACAATAAATCTTTAAATCCGTGTGATACGTATGTCTCTATGTGGACTGTAAACAGCAAAGTCCCATGAGATATTAGTTTTTGTAGTACCTTTTAGTGAATTCGACCTTCCTAGTGTTCTCAATGAAAATGTGGATGTTCTTATAGGGAAAGTTTGGAAACTTATAGATATGACCTCGTTAGATTTTCTATATCAATCTGACACTTAAAATAATGAAATCTTATTGGCGATGATCTTCCATATAATCAAGTTTCATCTGTTAGTTGAGACATTTGCTACGTGCCCCATGTATTGGGTTTTTAACTTTTACTAACAAACTGAGGTTGATTAACATAAGTCAGGGAGAGGTTAAACAAAGAAAAATGCAAAACAGTGAAAGAGACCATGTTTCTATTTGTATGCTAGCAAATGAGAATTCCGTTTTCACTTCACATTATTACCTGTTAGCCTGTGACTCAAGTTTTATCTACTTTGGAAATAACAATGTTTTGCAGGAGACAGCATTGAATTCACCTATTTTGAGGTTCTCTTGTTTGACATTGGTCACAGAATTTGAAAGTGAACAAAGACTCTCCTGCGTGTTAGAAATCGGGTGCTCAGCATTTCCAGGCTAGGGTGCGAAGGCATCAACGTCGGTGCAGTATTAGATTTACCTTTTTCCTTTTCTTTCAGACATGTTAACTTCAGTAGAGAGTATTGTTTCCACCATTGCATTGGTAGAATTGGTCCCTGGAGTGTTTGCTAACGCTTTCATCGCCACAGTGAGCTGCGTTGCCTGCATGAAGACACAGAAGCTCTCCTCGGCTGATAAAATTCTCTTTGCTGTGGCAGTCTCCAGGTTTGGCTTGCTCTGGGCAATGATAATAAATTGGTATATATTTATGTTTAATCCCGGGTTACACGGGCCAGGAAGAGGCACTAGTATCATTTTTTGGATAGTAATGCATCATTTTAGCATCTGGTTTGCTTCTGGCCTCAGCGTCTTTTATTTGTTCAAAATTGCCAATTTTTCTAACCTTACTTTTCATCACCTGCAGTGGAGAGTTGAAAGAGTTGTTCTGGCAGTACTACTAGGAAGTTTGGTCTTTTTGGGTTTTCAACTTGCGGTGGAAATCACAGAAAACCGAATATTGAAGAATACGTACGAAGGAAACATGACGTTGAAGACTGAATTGGGTGTCACTCATGCTCTTTCCAGCCTGACTGTATTCACCCTGGAAAACATCATACCCTTTACGATGTCCCTGATTTCCCTCCTGCTGTTAATCTTCTCTCTGTGGAAACATCTCAAGAAGATGAAGTTCAATGGCACAGGGTCCCAAGATGCCAGCACCAAGGCCCACATAAAAGCCATGCTCAGTGTGATTTCCTTCCTCTTGCTGTTCACCATTTCGGTCTTCTGTCTAATTATACCAGCGTGGCTGTTGAAGATGCTTCAGAACCAGAAGACGCTCCTGCTTCTTCAGATGATTTCAATTACCCTTCCGTCAAGCCACTCCCTTATCCTGGTCGTCGTAAACCCAAAGCTAAAAAAGGCCCTTTTGTCGCTGCTTGGGCAATGGAAGGAAAGGTTGGGGCTGACATAAGAAAGTCGCCAACTTCATATTCCTAATAAGTGGGTGCCTTTTAGCAGAGAGCAAACAGACGGATTTTTGTAGGATATTTTACATTTACTGCTGTGGCGTTTTACAGTGTATGTAATTGAGTAATTTTTAAAGGTATGTATGCATAGAACAGTCTTTACTTGAACTTACAATAAAAGCATACCAGGGAGGGGGTATACCCCCCAAAAAACCTGGAATTTTTTTTTCAAAGATGTGTATTAAAAA
>NW_022105855.1:3354336-3360272 GCF_000313985.2 Echinops telfairi
TGCCCAGTGGAGCTCTTTCTGTTTTGTTTTTTTTTAGGTACCCCCTCGTATTCTTTTTTCTCGGTAAAACACCTATACAATTGTAGAAATGATTTTTAATTTACTCAGAATTATGAAGCCACCTGCATTTTACACATGTGTTACATGTTATGATACTCCAATTGAAAAACTAATCAACTATGACTGGGATAAAGTATTGATATTAGACTTCCATTTCTTACACACAGAGGTTTATTTCGAAGAAAAAGTGTGTGAACATATTTTGGGCTCAACTGATGACTGAAGAAAGTTTTTTCAGTGATGTACTTGCCTTAGTCTTATTAAAAGGACTTCAGAAAATGAAGGACTTTTGAGGTTAGGGCTAATAAAGATTGTTTTTTTTTAAACAAAACTCAAGTGGACCACTTCCCAAATCACTGAGACTGTGCTAGCAGTTTATAGGAATGTTGTCCTTTATGAATCATTTTTAGGATGAAGGATCTAGAAGTTTAAGAAAGGTCGGGAAGACCACAAAGATAATCCAAGAAAGGGAATATCATTAACCGTGATGAATGAAGAAACTGTGGCTGAAGTCCAGAAACGGAAAGAAGACTAAAAGATTACAACTTCTGCTGTGGCTGCCAAAGTCGAGATCTCACACAGCTTGACATTGTCAAGTTCACGTGAACATTTTTGGTCTCATGAAGCTTTCAGCCCAATGGTGTGAAAAGAACTGCCCAACAATCGGCCAGGTCAAAGAACTAGTATGCGAAGCAAGACGGAAGCTACTGAAGATAATCGAATGCGGTGAATGGGGATGGACGGCGATAGGAGACAAACCTAAGTCTCAGTCAGCAAGAAGCACCTCAGCACATCTCGAGCAGTCAGCACTCCTCCCCCAGTGGAGATTAGTGTGCTGGTTTGATGCGGGGCAGATTTTACCGGCGCTGCCAGCCCCCAAAGAACGAAGAAGAAAAGCCTTGGCATGACTGCTGTAAGACAGCTAATGACAAGCACGGTAGTCTGAGCCCATACTCCCGTGGTTTGGGAGCCATTTATACGGCACCACTAAGATGCTAAATTACTATTACGTTGGGTACAATGTTGAGAAAATTGAAAATACAACCCTAACACCAAATAGTGAAATAGTGCTATGCTTTTGCTACATAGAGGTAAGCTATTTTTTGTAATGGGTGTATGTTAAAAAGCATTTACCAAATCAATAACCAGAGTGCTGGAAGTTACGTTGTTTGGTCCAGTAGAGATACTACATTCTGGAGACCATTCAAGCATGATTAAAAGTTTATGGTAAATTTCATTTATCCTATAATCCACCTGTTTTGAGCAGAGACCATAGAAAGAAAAGGGGGGGGGCAGTAACCCAGGTGCCATTCCTTTTACCCCCTACTGATAGCAGCCCTTGCCCGTGGCAACCATGTGTGTGTGTCAGGAGAGAACCGTACTCCAGACAATTGAAATGGTGAAATTCACAAAGTTAAAGCCTCAGGCCTTTCGTCCACGGTATTTTTTGGTGGATTCAAATCTCCCACCTGTTGGCTAGTAGTGAGAGGGGAAATTGCAGATAATTTAAGATTTTCCACTCAGGGATTACTTGCTTTCCTGGATATATTTCCTTTAAGATCAAGCTAATGGTAACTTTTGTTTTTCTTTAAATATTGATACTTCTCAGTTTATTTTGCACCATAGCAGGGAGAATGTCAGGCAGGATCAAGCTTATATTCTATTGCCAAAGGCAGAAATTATAATAATTGTTTTTTGCTGATTATAATGTCTTTTCCATATTATAAAACTGTCATGTAATATTACTTTTCTTTTGAATACTTCTTATTATGTGGCTGTTTATTTATTTATTACAGTGTGTAGCACATTCATACTCTGTGTCAATAAACATCCAATATTTGTTTATTTTAATAGAGAATTTCTGAAATTAAATTTATTGCACAATCCTTTGTATTGAGACAAACATATTTTTGAATAGTTTGGAAGAATCATTTTATCTTACCATACTAAAATGCTTTAAAATAAATGTGCTATATTTGTAATATACATTTTATATCAATGTAAGACATGTAGTTTTATC
This sequence comes from Echinops telfairi, assembly GCF_000313985.2. Classification (NCBI taxonomy): domain Eukaryota; kingdom Metazoa; phylum Chordata; class Mammalia; order Afrosoricida; family Tenrecidae; genus Echinops; species Echinops telfairi. The sequence continues at coordinate 3,356,417 of NW_022105855.1, forward strand.
TCATTTGATGCGTTAAATCATGGTGCGTATTAAGACCTTTTCTAATCATGGGAATCCCTTGCACTGGGGTCGATTCCAACCCCCGGTGATGCTGTACAACATAGTAGCAGTAGGGTTTCTGAGGGTGTAAAACTATACAGGAGCAGGCACCTTCTCCTGAGGGGTGAGTGGTGGGTTTGAACAACCAAAGTGTTTTAAAAAAATTATTTTATTGGCATATACATCACACGTCATGCAATTTAATAATTCATTCATATTAATAAGACTTGTGCAATCATTACCACAAGCGATTTCAGAACATATTCTGTACTGGTTGTTAGCTTCCCACTTCCCTCCAATCCTGCCTGCAGTGCCCCTGGGTAATTATTAATCCAGTTATGTCCCTATAGATTCACCTATCCGAAATTTCATATACAGAAAATCAGAAAAATCATAAATGGGAAACAAAGAACAAATGACTATCCCAAATGGAGAAAAACCTCAGTTGAAAAGAGAGTGAAGCAATTATTAAAACCCGAAACTACTTTAAAATGGGTCAAAAGGGAGATCAAATGAAAAAGTGTTACATTTTAAGCTAAATAAATCTGCCCCACCAACTTTACAATGCTCTCTGCCTGATAGCAAGGCTATTCACATCTTGAACTATGGTCAGAGAGACTTTAACTGAGGCTTAATCAGCAAAGGGGCCCTACAAATGGATTCTGGGCTTCCACTGTCATCCAGAGCCTTTGAAACCTGGGTGTTCAGAATTTAAGCTCTGATATATTCCCTCCTTTGGTATTTCTATTTTATTTTCTACAGTCCTTGGATCACGTAGCTGATTTGCTGCTTCCATGTGGACTTAGTTGACACCTTAGATGACTGCTTGTTTTAAGAGAAGCCTTTCAGACCCCAGACACTATTCTTTCTCATGGCTGGGAAGCCATCAGATAGTCAAAGTTTATTGTGCCAACCTGGCCGATAAACACATGTGGCGTTAATTGAAGGGCAGAGAGATAAATGGATCAGTGAGTCTCACCTTTCTAGTTCTCAGGTCTCTTGCTTTGTGATGGTTGGACCAGAGCTGCCTTAGGGTGCAATTGCCTTAGCCAGTTCCCTGCTTCAGCTGGCAAGGCTTACTTCCTGCAAGATATCCCCAAGGAGAAGCTGCATGGACCTACCCTGATGCAGTCCTGGGTGCTGGAGCAGCCGTGTGGAGACCCCTGACAGTGCTGAGATGCTTACATGTTCACTGATTCAACTTTTCTCCTGCAGTCGGCATAATTACATCTGTTTTGTGAGATGGAGGAGAACTTTGTGGATTGGTGTCAGACATATGGCTTAATGGGTTAATGTTGGACTTGTGGGATTGGGCAGCACAGGGTTGGGATGTTTTCTTGATGTGCACTTAACCTTTATATAAAACTCTCTCTTGTACATATGAGTGTCTGTGAATTTGTTTCTCTAAAGTACCCAGACTAACACAACCACACATTACAACAGCACTGTTATCATAAGTGATTTGTTTATGAGAATGAATATTGAGTAGGGACATGTAATAAGAACTGATTGTTCTTTGATTGGGGTTAGAATTAAATATGAGCCCCAAATTCATTCATATATCTATGGTTTATAAATGTCCCTTGTTCACTTTAGAGACAATATTATCATTTTATGACAGAGAACATTATAAATCATCCCCCTGGGGCATAAGGTAATTGAGTTGATAGTGTCTTTAATTTAGCCAATGGTATAGAATTTAAAACATTGTTGAGGAAAGTGAACTATACAAGAATAGCCAGCTTCTGACTGCAGTACTTGAATTGTTGACCTGTATAGATTAAGCTCTCAAAAGAGACTGGAAACTATTTACATGAAAAATGGGAGTTGGTATAGAGCAACATTTTCAGTAACACTTCTTCAAATGGGCAGCACCAGGCCTATCAGACTAACACGTGTCCTAAGAAAGCAAGGAGACCTTTAAAATAGCAAATGTAGGGAAGTCCTGGGCCACCGTTCACGGGCACCTCAAAGCAAGAGATGCGAACTAATGTGCAACAACCGTCCATCCCTAACCCCGGGTCACGGTCGTCCGCTGCTTCTCACATTAGGGGAGTTCAGCCTTACGTCCCAGGGAGTTTGTCAGGTTACTCAATCTGCTACAGGTGAGTTGGAGGTAAATGCCAGTTCACTTAGTGGGGTTTTCACATTGGATCCTTCTGATGTGGCCTGTGAAAGATGTTTGCATGCCTCAAAAGGACAGAGTCTAGAGCAGTGGTTCTCCACCTGTGTGTGGGTCATGACCCCTTTGGGGGGGGGTGTCAAACGACCCTTTCACAGGGGTTGCCTAAGTCCATTGAAAAACACCTATTTCCGATGGCATTAGGAATGGAGACACGGCTCCTCTATTATCTCCAGGCAGGTCCGCCCACATGCAGATATGTCCACATATGAGTACCCAGGGTGAAGACTGTTACCCATGCGGCACCATGCTTCAAGACAAAATTTCATTTAGTTGTAATTAGAAATAAATATTTCACAATATATAATTACATATTATTTTGTGATGAATCAGTATGCTTTAATGATGTTCAATTTGTAACAATGAAAATACATCCTGCAGATCAGATATTTACATTATGATTCATAACTAGCAAAATGACAGTTATGAAGTAGCAATGAAAATAATGTTATGGTTGGGGGTCACCACAACATGAGGAACTGTATTAAAGGGTTGTGGCATTAGGAAGGTTGAGAACCCCTGGTCTAGAGCAGGGGTGTCAAACTGGTAGCCCCCAAGATAATGTAACCCACGATGCTCTGAAGTAAAACAAAAATAGGAAAAAAATGTTATGAAGAAAATAGCGCTTAGAGGAGACGAGGCAATACTGTACACACAATGCCCTCATGACATTTTATTTCAGAGCATCGTGGGCCACAAACAGTTACCTCGGGGGCCGCATATGCCCATGGGCCGCCAGTTGGACACCTCTGGTCTAGAGTCCAGTAGCACTCAGCCTGGGCACCAAGGGCTGGAGAGTGAGTAGGTCAAAGTGTATGACTAGGAACATTGTCCTGGCTGTATTCCCCCTTGTTATTGTTCTTACGTGCCCTTCAGTTGGTTCTGATCCATGGTGACTTTCAGCACAAAGGAACGAAAAACGCCGAGCTGTCCTGAGCCATCCTCACGATTGCTCCCATTCTGGATCCATCGAGTCAGCCATCGTATCAGTCCGTCTGCTGGAGGGCCTTTCTCTTTTCCCTGCCCTCTACTCTACCAATCGTGTCTTTCGCCAGGGACCAGTCTCTCCTGGCAACATGTCCAAAGTGCTGTCTCTTACAGCACGTGTATGTAAGCTGCGTTCTCACCATCCTTGTCACTAAGGAGTACTTCGGGGTAGTTTCACTCTTCTCGAGCACCACAATTCAGACCCATGGGCTCTTCCTCACTCTTCCTTATGCAATGGCCAACTTTCACATGCACACGAGGCAATGGGAAATGCCATGACTTGGGTCAGGCCCACCTTAGTCTCAAGAGTAAAATCCTTGCTTTTCAATACTCTAAAGAGTTCTTGTGCAACAGATTTAATGCAACACATCTTTTGATCTCAACTGCTGTTTCCGTGAGCATTGATTGTGGATCCAAGCAAGACACAATTCTTGACAACTTCAACCTTTCCCGCAGTTATCATGATCTTCCCTATTGGTCCAGTTGTGAGGTTGTTGGTTTTCTTTATATTGAGCTGCTTTCAACAGTAGTTTAGGAGTCCTTAGAGTGCTCTCTTTGTAAAATCCTACTGTATGCATACAGCCAGTGTTCTGCTTCTCTACTCAATTGTATTCACTTGGAGAGGGAGATATGTCTTAAAAATTAAAA
>NW_022105855.1:3361078-3363110 GCF_000313985.2 Echinops telfairi
GCTTTACACAATTGGTGTGTGTATGGATTGTGGTGAGTTGTATGAGCCCCAATAAAATGATTTTTTTTAAAAAGCTGAAATTTGAGTGGGAAAGAAAAGCTGCTAAATGCAGGTGATCTCCTGCAGACATATTTTCCATTTTGGACATTGAAGATAATAAATCTTTATCCGTGCGATCTGTGTGTCTGTGTTTATGAAGTGTATATAGTAAAATTCTATGGAATGTTAGTTTCCAAATAACTCCAAACTTTAATTGCCTTTGAGTTGATGCTGACTCACAGCGCCCTTCAGGACAGGCTAGAACTGCCGCACTGCCCCTGCTCCTCCCTGGCCCCAACCCCTCTGGGTTTCTGAGACCGTAACTCTTTACAGTAGTCGAAAGTCCCATCTTACTCCTGCAGAGCGACTGGTGGTTTCAAACTGCTGACCTTGTGAATTGCAGCCCAATGCAGAACCACTACACCACCAGAGCTCATTAAATCTTAGTTTAGGTTGTATCTTTTAGAAAGTACTGACCTTCCTAGTGTTCCCAATGAAAGCTTAGTTGTTTTTATAGGAAAAAATTGGAAACCTACAGATATGACATCTGAAGGATTTCTAGATAAATCTAACACTTAAAAAATAAGATCTTATTGGTGATGATCTTCTTTATGGCCAAGTTTTAACTGTGAATTTGGAGATTTAATTATGTTTTCTAGATCAGGTTTTAAAATTTTACTAACAAACTGAAGTTGATCAACATAAATCAGGGAGAGGTTAAACCAAGAAGAAAATGCAAAATGACAAGAATCAAATATCTTTATTTGCCTGCTAGCAAATGAGAATTCAGCTTTTACTTCAACATTAATATGAAACCTGTTAGCCTCTGACTCATTTTTTTTCATTAAAAAATTATTAATGGGGATTTAATACATATTATTATTCCCAATTTCAATTTCTGACTTAATTTGACGTTGGAAATAATGTTTTTCAGGAGACAGCATTGAATCCACCCATTTTGAGGCTCTCTTGCTTGACATTGACCACAGAATTTCAAATAGAACAAAAGCGTTATTGAATGTTAGAAATCAGGTGCTTAGAATCTTTAGGCCAGGATATTAAGGCATTACAAGCAGTGTAGTATTAGATTTGCCGCCCCGCCTGCAAGACATGCTCAGTTTAGCGCCAGCATTATTTCCACTGTAGTGTAGATAGAACTTATTCTTGGAACATTTGCTAATGCTTTCCTAATAACAGTGAGCTTCAGGGCCTGGGTGAAGAGACAAAAACTTTCCTCAGCTGATAAAATTCTTTTTACTGTAGCCATCTCCACATTTGGTTTGCTCTGGGCAGTGTTAATTAATCGGTGTATGCCTATGTTTAAATCTAGTATAAGTAGGTAAAAAAAAGAGCTATTTTCATTTCTTGGGTAGTAATCCATCATTTTAGCATCTGGCTTGCTCCTGGCCTCAGAGTGTTGTATTTGTTAAAAATAAACAATTTCTCTAACCTTATTTTTCATCACCTACAGTGGAGAGTTGAAAAGTGGTTCTGGCAATACTGTTTGGGAGTTTGTTTGTTTGTTTGTTTGTTTGGGGGGGAGGGTTTTCAACTTGCAGTGGAAATCACAGAAAACAGAATGTGAAGAAGGTATATGAAGGCTACATGACACTTACGACCAGACTGAGAGACACTGAGAATCTTCCAAGTCTGACTGTGTCCACTCTCAAAAACTTCATATCCTTCACTATGTCCCTGGTCACTCTTCTGCTGTTGATCTTCCCGCTGTGGAAACATCTCAAGAAGATGCATCTCAAGGTCACACGATCCCAAGATCCCAGCCCCCAGGCTCACATAAGAGCCATGCTCATAGAGATGAGAGCTTTCAACGTACAGAATTCAGGATAGACAACCCCATGAGAAATAGTCATGGCGGCCAACCCCACTATGAGACGAGATGCTCCTCACTGGCCCATGGCCCTGCGGGGGACAACACCAGGAACACAGTGTGGGAATTGCGCCTGATCTGACCCCGCCATGCCGAGGCAAGGCA
>NW_022105855.1:3365649-3370724 GCF_000313985.2 Echinops telfairi
GGCTGTCTTTGAGTAGAGAGCAAACTGATGGATTTTTTGAATGATATTTTACATTTACTGCTCTTGCTTTTTCTTAGTGTATGTAATCGAGTAATTTTTAAAGGTAAGCATAGAGTAGACATTTACTTGAGTTTATGATAAAAACATACATATTTTCCCCACTAAAAACCTAAATCGTTACAGAAGTTACTTTAAAATTACTTAAAATTCTGAAGCCATTTACACATGCATTTCGTGTTATCATGCTATAATTTAAAAATTAATGATCTGCAAGTGTAAATAAAAAAAACTATGGCTACGAGGGTTCCGTTCATACCTGTACAGGTTTATTCCAAAGGAAAAGTGTTTCAACACGTTCTCATGATAGCTGCAGACAAGTTCTCTCCGTGATACACTTAGCTTGATTTCATGAAAGGAATTAAAAAATAACAAAGGATACTTTTTGAAAAAATGATTTTGAGAACAAGGCTACTAAAACTTTCAAAAACAGAGCTCAAGTGGATGTCTTCTCAAAGCACTGAAACTTTGCCACTAGGTTACAAAATCTTTTCCTTTATGAAGTATTTTAAGGATGAGGAATCATGCATTTTAAGGAAGATTTGCAAGATCTCAAAGATCAGCCAAGAAAGGGAATATAAACAATCTTGATGAATGAAGAAACTATGCCTTAAATGGAGAAACTGCAAAAAGACCTAACGATTATGGTTTATGTTATAGCTGCTGAAGATGGCATCGCATAATGTTTGGCATTTTAAGTGAACATCTTGGCTTCAGGTAGCTTTTGGCTCAATGGTGCCAAAAGCAGTGTGACATGATCAGCTAATCTTTTAATCATCACACTTTTAAGCAAGATTGCAGCTGCCAAAGATGATTTCAGGAGTATTGGAGGACGAATCTTGGTTTTACCAGTATGAGCCAGAGAGCAAGGTCCGCAGGGGCAGTGAATTGGTTAATAGGGATCTTCTCATCAAAGTCTCTGTTACGTCCACCAAATGACCCTTTCCTGCATGGGCCTGGGTAGAAAATGGGAGGAAGTTATTGAGAGTATTCACCTCTGAGCGATTGTTAATGAATTCATTAGATTTCCTTGCCATTGGCTGGGTGTAAAATGAACCCCCTGAGAAGCAGGAGAGGGGAACCTCACTAACAATAAGAACCAGGTGTAGAGTCTGTCCTCTGGACCCTGAGATTCCAGTGCAGTGAACCTCCTTGATCGAGGAGAAGAGTGATAGGAGAGTAAGCAGCTGCAGGACCAGGGGCCAGATCCTGGGACAGGGTGGTGGATTTCCCAGGCTTCAGACTAGAGCAAGAAAAGCTGTGAGCTTGGGGGGTGAAGTGGGTGCCTCTGAGCAAGTAATTGGGGGTGCTGGGCTTGCTGACCCACAAAGGTGGGGCTATGTGCCTTCAGTTTGAGGTTTACTGTGGTGGGATGTCTATAGGAACTTAATGCAGGCATATGGGTTCACCGATCCATGAAGCTATAGCTGAATGCCTCTGGTTGAGACTTACAAAGGAGTAGCTTACTCATTAGGCATCTATTAGCAGTCCTAAAAGAACTTTCTAACATGTCCTGATTAACACATGCACCATTTATCACTTGCATTATCATCTTGCATTATCATGTTAACTTTTAAATAAACCCTTTAATCAAGAATATTGTTTGTGAGGTCATTGCAATGAATTATTGATCCCAGTAGCTGGAAAAGTGGAGAGTATTTTGAATGAGGGATCAAGGTCCAATAAAAATCAATGGCTTCCAAGGGGAACTTCTGACCCAGTTCAATTTAAGACAAGAAGGTCAGCTCAAAAGATTATAGCAAATACTTTATGGGATTCCCAAGGAATAATCTTGATTATTTACTCAAATACACAGAAATATCATGGGAAGAAGTTTTGAGAAAATGAAAACTGAATTGGTGTGAAAAGGCCAGTAAAGTTATGCCAAGAAAATTCTTCCCCCACCCTGACAACACGCTTGCTCAATCTTTGAGGGTAGCAAGTTCTACAAGCATATCATTGTATGTCATTCACCATACTATTCTGATCTTGCCCATTCTGATTTTCTTTTATTCTCCAAACTCCAAGAACTTTTCTATTTCCCTAATCCAAAAAAACCATAATCTGAGTCCTTTGAGAAGGCCCCAAATGCCATTTTGATGTGGAGTAAACAAAGGAGTGCAGAATTCTTCAGTTAAAATTTAGAACGAATGTTTCTGTTAAAGGTTAGAAAGATGGAAGCACTATAGGGGCTCGTACAACCCTTATCACAATCCATACATACATCTCTTTATCACAATCCATACATACATCGATTGTGTCAAGCACATTTATGCATTCATTGCCCTAATTATTCTCAAAACATTTGCTCTCCACTTAAGCCCCTGGCATCAGCTCCTCATTTTTTCCCTCCCTTGCTGCTCCCCCCTCCTTCATGAACCCTTGATAATTTATAAATTATTATCTGGTCATATCTTACCCTTTCTGTCATCTCCCTTCACCCACTTTTCTGTTGTCTGTCCCCCAGGGAGGAGGTCACATGTAGATCCTTGTCATCGGTTCCCCCTTTCCAACCCACCCTCCCTCCGCCCTCCCAGTATCGCCGCTCTCATCACTGGTCCTGAAGGGATCATCCGCCCTGGATTCCCTGTGTTTCCAGTTCCTATCTGTACCAGTGTACATCCTCTAGTCTAGCCAGATTTGTAAGGTAGAGTTGGGATCATGATAGTGGGGGCGGGGAGGAACCAGAGGAATGTTGTATGTTTCATTGTTGCTACACTGAACCCTGACTGGTTCGTCTCCTGCCAGCAACCCTTCTGTAAGGGGATGTCCAGTTGCCTATAGATGGGCTTTGGGTCTCCACTCGCACTCCCCCTCATTCACAATGATATGATTTCTTAATAGTTCAATTTTTCAATCACATCAAGGGTATTGCACAGTCACCACCACATAAATCTTAGAGCATCTGCCGCCCCCCACAACACACAGTTATGTAGCCTTTAAAATGAGTTGTGCAATCACCATTAGTTCCAGTGCCCACCCACCCCTCCTGCCTTCATCATTTATTCCCCCAAATCCTTTTCCCTCCCTATCACCAAGCCCCAGCCCTGCTTTTCCTATCAGTTATTCTCATTATGCATCCACGCCTCCCGTGCTTCACAGCTGGGAAAATCAACAGAAAACAATAAAGAACAAAATTGCACTAAGGTAGTAAGGCTAAAATCATAATAGTATAAGAACAAAATAATGCGTAAGACCTCCATCAACATTCAAAAGCCAGGGAGGAAATTTCTGTAATTGAATAAATAAGAGATACTTGCCCCTAGTACAAATTCAGGTTTGTGTCTATCCAAGGGTCAAGTGACCAATTATTGAGTCTGATTAAGCATAATCAAGATTGCAATGGCCTCTGCCTGATAGTAAGGCTGTTTGAGACTTGCCTGTGCCTATGATGGATCTGCCAGTGATTCAGTCTGACTAGATACTCTGCAGATGGATTTTGGGCTCCCACTGTCCCCCATAGCCTTCTACAAATTGGGTGTTCATAATTTTAGCTCTAATAATTTTCTCTTCACCATATTTGAATTTTGTTATTGTCATCTTTGGATCGCACATGCTGGTGTGCTTCTTTTATGTGGATTTAGTTGACTTCAGGCTTAGATGGCTGCTTGTTTGAATCCAAGCCTTTAGGGCCTCAGACCCTACTCTGATTGATAGCCAGGCACCATTTGCTCTCGTCACCACACTTTGCTGTAGCACCCTTATCTTCAGTGATCATTTCATGAAGGTGAATATCGAACAGGGCCATGATGTAAGAACTAATTGTTCTTAAATTGCAGCTAGGATTTATTGTGAGCCCCAAACCCATTCCTGGATCTGTGATTTTATTTATTTATTTTAAAAATTTGCTATAACATGGGATTTAATACATATGTCATATCATTCCATAGTTCAATCATGTCCAACATGATTGTACAATTGCATCCATAACCAGTTTCCAAACATATTTTTCTTCCTGAACTTCTTGACATCATCTCATTCTTATTTCCCCCAAACCCTTCTATATCACCCCTCTCCCCAAACCCTTGTGAAATTTTCTTATTGCCATTCAAATACAAGATTGCCTTTCCCTAAGGCTGCTGTTCAAAAGACAACCTGCTGAGTTTTAATCCAGAGAGAAAGGTTGGAGCCTCAGGTAGAGCTCCTTTGGCAGAAGGGAGTCCTGCTGCCTTTTCGAAGAACTCAGGAAGTCTTAGTACCAGGACCTACTTCACTGACCAAGGGATGTTTGTGCTTCTACACTTGTCTTGTTGCACAACCTACTTTTAGTTCCTCGGAATTAGTCCAGGTACCGTGGGGGAATTTCTGATTCTGCATGGATGGCATGTTTGTGCTTCTCAAATAGTCTTACTTTTATTTAGCCACAATTTTTTTACATTTATTTTTCTTGCTCAATATTGCTTTGGAGAATGATGGTGTCTCAGCTCTTCAGCTTGACCTACTCTGTATCTGTTCATCTGCTATCTTTAACCGTGAAAATAAGATTTTTTTAAGCTTCTATTGGTGTTCTTTCTTATATTTAGCTCATTGAGCCATTTAAAAATTACTATATTTGTTAGTTATTGAGGAATGGCAATTGTGTTATGGTGCTCATTCCTTCATGTTGAGCAGGCTGTGCATCATTCATTCTTCATCTACACTGGTTATTTGTAGAGTGCAGATGCTGCTGGAGAGGCTGAGGGGGGATGGATAAAACCTGAAGATATTCTGTGATGCTGTGGGAATGTATGTTAATGGATAGGAGAGAGACAGAGAAAAAGGAGGATTCTGGCTTTGTGGATGAACGCATTTCAATCTGAGACAGCTTTTTGGGATAAAAGATGCGTTTTTATCTTTTTTTCCATATGTACAAAAAGTATTGTCAGCTTTTTGTTTGCTTGTTTTGTTTTAAATCATTTTATTGGGGGCTCATTCAAGTCTTATCACAATCCATCCATACATCCATTGTGTCAAGCACATTTGTACATTTGTTGCCATCATCATTCTAAAAACATTTTCTTTCTACTTGAGCCCTTGGT
>NW_022105855.1:3391280-3392984 GCF_000313985.2 Echinops telfairi
CCAGGATTGATGTGCCTGTTAGACAGCAAGTAAAATAAGGGTCCCTGGGGGTCTAACAGGGGGTGGGGCAAATGGAGAATTGATGCCAAGGAGCTCGAGGAGAAAGAGAACCTTTAAAAACTGATTATGGCAACAATTGTACAATACTGTTTGATGTGATTGAACTATGTAATGATATATCTGTATTATCTCCCAATAAAATGGTTTTGAACCCGTGAGGAAGTCGGCAAAGGAAATGAAAGGAAGTTTCACTAGGGAGGAGACCCATATACTCAATAAACATATGAGAAAATGCTCTTGATCATTAGCCATCAGAGAAATGCAAATTAAAACAATCCTGAGATACCATCTAACACCCTTGAGAATAGCCCACATCAGAAAATCAGAAAGCAACAAATGTTGGAGGGGATGTGGTGAGATAGGAACTCTCCTCCACTGGTGGTGGCCGTGTAGTACAGCCTCGGTGGAAAGCGATCTGGTGATATTTAAAGTACATGGAAATTGAGCTACATTATGACCCAGCTATTCCTCTATTGGGCATATACACAAATGAGGTAAGAAATAGACCATGATCTGTGCTCCAATGTTTAGTGAGGCATACTTCAAAATCACAAAGAAAGAGTTGGAAACAACCCAAATTTCCATCGATAGATGAGTGGATTAGTAAATTCTGACACATACACACAATGGAGTACAATGTATCACTAAAAAGCACTGATGATCATATGAAACACATCATTTCATGGAATGAGTTGGAGGAGATTAGGCTAAGCAAAGTCAGCGAACCACAAAAGGACAAGTATAACATGAGTCCCCTGAGGTAAGTATAAGGAGCACAGTAGGTGTAGAAGAAAAGCCACTGATCTCACACTGTATGGGTTGAGTACAGGCAGTCGGGTGGAGGTCAGACCAAATCCAAGGAGGTACATGTTAATCCAACAAAAATAAGGGGAAAGGGGACAGGGGGAGGGAGAAAAGTGGGATGGCAAAAGTGAGATGATGGCATGGGAGGAGCAGGGCACTAACGCACCCAGGGGGAGAGTCTTGCTTATGTCTCCACAGAATTGAGAGTGTGCTTACAGACCCCACCATGACGCATAACACCATGAGGGCAACGTAACCACGTAGAGGAATGCATGAAAAGATTGGACTACTGGGCCAACCCCAACCAGAGCCAAAATGACCCCCTCCCTAGAAGTATTGTGACCGAGGGCAACACTAAACCTGCAGGTTGGGAAGAGGGGCCGGCATACCATGCCCACATGGAAGCAAACCAAGAGGGCAAAAGAGAAAAGGGACAGTGGGTCTAGACCCCATATCGGCACACCAATCTGGAGGACGATGTCCCTGCACGGAGCTCCTAAGGCACAGAGAGGACTGTAGGACCAACAACAGCTCATGACAGGTTTTCCCCTTACCAGAGCATACTGCAACAGAGAACAATACTGGGGACACATGGAGGGGAGGTAGTGCGGTCTGAACCCCTTGCACTGGGGCAAACCATGAAAGGAACATAACAGATCAGCAACCAGAGCAAAGCAAAGCCACAAAGCCCCGAAAGAGCCCCCAAAATAGACTTCAGGTTAGGAGGGGGTCCTGGAATTCCCCCAGAACCAATGGGGAGATAGGCATAAAGGTCAGCTGACAGACCTGGAATTATGTATGTTTTTTCTCTTTTTTTTCCTTTTCCTCTTTTTTTCCCCC
>NW_022105855.1:3394435-3396017 GCF_000313985.2 Echinops telfairi
CCCCAATAAAATGATCTTTTAATTAAAAAATGGTTTTGAAAAAAATCTTCAGAATCATGTGCCGATAGTATTACACACAAATATCATATGCTACCTTCTGTGATGGTTAGTGCTATGTGTCAACTTGGGTAAGCTACAATTCTAAGTGGTTAGGCAGACATTTGATTGATTATTCTTATATAATGTAATATAATACTTCCATGAGCAAATCTGAGACAATGCATTTGCCTTCAGGATGAGATCTTATATACCCTAACTACCTCTGTGATGAAATCTGAGATGAGTAGGCAACCACTTAAAAGGGAAGTTTCCTTAAGATATGGCCAAACAATATAAATAGATATATAAAGAAATATTCCAGTAAAGCTCACTCTCACTCAGGATACTGCACGAAATCATCATCATTTGACCTTGGTTCTTAAACATAAGCAAGCAGATGAGGATTCACTAGTTCTTATACTAACCAAGAATGACACTCCAGGAATTTATGGAATAGCAATTGAAATGTTTCAACAAGCTGATGAAGCATTGGAGGCACCCACTCATCTATTCCAAGAAATTTAGAAGAGAGCTATTTGGTCAACTGACTGATAGAGTTCAATATTTGTACCCATTAGAAAGAAGGTGACCCAACAGAATGCTCAAATTATAGAATAGCATCATTGATATCACTTGCAAGTAAAATTTTGCTAAAGATCATCGAACAACAGTTGCAGCAGTATGAGGTAGTTAGTTTATTGTGCCAACCTGGCTGATAAACACATGTGGGGTTAATTGAAGGGCGGAAGGATAAATGGCTCGGTGAACCTTGTCTTTCTAGTTCTCGGGTCTCTTGCTTTGTGATGGTTGGACCAGAGTGCAGCTGTCTTAGCAGTTCCCTGCTTCAGCTTGCAAGGCTGACTTCCTGCAAGACATCCCTGAGGAGAAGCCACATGGACCTACCCCGATGCATCCCTGTGTGCTGGTGCACCCGTGCGGATTCCTCTGCCAGCACTGAGATACTTACACATTCACTGACTTGGCTTTCCTCCGGCAGTCACAATCATTGCATCTGTTTTGTGAGATGGAGGAGGACTGTGTGTTATTGGACAGCAGAAAGGCACAGCATGGGGATGATTCTGGTTTTGTGGATGAACTCATTTTAACCAATGATTTCTTTGCAGCATAACAGACATATTTCCTTATATTTCCATATGCACAAAAAATATTGTGAGTGCACCAAGGCAAAACACTAAGGGTGTGGAACAGAACAGCAAGGGGAGCAGAGCAATGAAGTCCCCAGGGAATACCAAAAATAGACTTTGGGACCAGGGTGCCCCAACAGACTTGACTGGAAAACACTCCTAAAGGCCAAGAAATAGTGCTTGAATTAACTACAAGCTTTTCTTTCTTGTTGCTGTGTTTTGTTATGTTTTGTTGTCATTGGATTCTTGTTGTTGTTGGTGTTTCATTTTATTTTGTTGCTTGGTTTTGCTCTGTCTTGGTTTTGTGCATGTTATTATCTCCGCAGGTCTGTCTAAATAAGATAGGCTGGATGAACAATCTGGAGGAGAAAACAATGGGACCAACAGTTCTGGGGGAC
>NW_022105855.1:3401407-3403141 GCF_000313985.2 Echinops telfairi
AAAATGTATTGATCATATGTAACAAAGATATATGTACACAAACCGTTTGCCACTTAAAATTTATTTTACACTCACATTTTAACTTAAATGTCCGATAGCACAGGATCAAAGTGACTGCCAATACTCTGTGCTTCATCCTTGCCAGCACAGAACATGAAAACCATTAATAACAACATAAAGACTAACGAAGACCACATGAAGAAGCTATTGTTATATCTCCACCAATCAAAAGCAAAAATCCTCACTGCTGCCCTGTCAATTCTGACTTATATGGTTCCTTTAGGGCAGAATGAAATGTCCTTGTGGGTTTCTGAGAATGCAACACTGTATGGAAGCAGAAAATTTACTTTCTCCTGTGGAGATGCTGGTGGTTTTGAACAGCTAATCTGTCAGTTAGCAGCCCAGCTCATAAAGCACTACATCACCAGAGCTCCTGTAATGAGGCAAAGGCAGTTTTAAAACAACTTAAAATCAGAAATCCATGAGACAGAGTTCTGGGTTTTTCCATCCTGACAGTTTGGCTCCAAATCCCTGAACCACTTCACTGTAATCAATTTTATTGACTGGAAATCCCAGAAAGGGCTGCCTTTAGCATCGATTCAAAGGAAAAGACTAAGAAGTAAAAATCTAATTAAATATATAAAATTAAAAGAAGTACACATATATAGGGAAGTCAAAAATACAGTGAACATTACATGTTCTTTCAAGTGTGCAAGGAATGCTTATAAAATTGATGTACTAAAAAATTATAGTTAAAGAAGAGCCACAGGAGAGCAGGTTTATGAGAGTTGTAAGCATGGTTTGATAAAATATTACTAATAGGCTGGAAGCCTGAGTGTGAAAAGATGAGTCTTAAACCCAAATGACCTTCCTGAGACTAATTACTCTATTCCCAAATTACAGAATATTATTCCTACAATCTGTGTAGTGTGTGTTACACTTTTGTAAACAATAAAGTTCTACATTTATTCTTAGTAATCAGGTTTTAGAGAGTTTTGTCCTACCTGGAGTTCCCAGATAAAACTTAGATTGTTTTATAGGAAAAGCTTGAATAACTGATTGATCAACTTTAAGTATTGCACCACAAATCTCAGAGTTAAACAAAAAATGATTAGTAGCAATGATCCTAGTTATGACCAAGATTCATCTACCAATTAAGACATCCACTATAGGTTCCGTGTACTGTGTTTTAAAATTTTACTCACCAACAAAATGCACACAAATGATGCAGAGGTTACACAAGGAAAACAATGCAAAACAACGAAAGAGGACCTGTCTTCATTTGCATGCTAGTAGATGAGGATGCAGCGTTCTCTTCGCCCAATACAGACCTTCGCCTATGGACCCACTAGAGGACCAGGAGTTGGTTCGGTCTGCTTTAGGAGCAACAATGTTCTCATGAGATAGCACTGAGTACACACAGTGCACACCTGGTACTTCTCTCATTGACATTGGCCGAAGGATTTAAAGGAGAGCAATAGCGTGACTGCACTGCACATTCAGAAATCATGAGCACATCGAAGCTTTAGGTCAGCATATTAAGGAATCACTAGCAGTGATATCAGATTTGGATGTTTTATTTTCCTCTGACATGATGAGTTCACTACAGAGCATCATTGCTACATTTTTAATAGTAGGATTTATTCTTGGACATGTTGCTAATGGTTTCATAGCCCTGGTGAACTGCATTGACTGGGTCAAGAGGCGAAAGATCTCCTCAGCGGATACCATTCT
>NW_022105855.1:3404096-3406334 GCF_000313985.2 Echinops telfairi
ATGGAGTATTTGAAAGATGCAAGGATAAATCCCGAAGTATTAGTACTTGGGTT
Source organism: Echinops telfairi (assembly GCF_000313985.2). Lineage (NCBI taxonomy): Eukaryota > Metazoa > Chordata > Mammalia > Afrosoricida > Tenrecidae > Echinops > Echinops telfairi. The sequence goes on from NW_022105855.1 coordinate 3,404,150, forward strand.
TCAGTTGAGCTCATGCATGTGTGAGTTTTAATTTAAACATATCCCTGCACTCAGTGGAATGCTGCAGACAAGCTCTCTCAGGATTGCATTTAGCTTAGGCTATCTTCAAATAAAGGTGCAGTAGAAGTGATAGCTTTCATGGACATCTGTTCAGCCCGTTAAATTTTAGGAACTTAGAACATATGGTGACTTTTTATTTCAAAGAGATATTATTGACAGATTTTCTTCAAGGACACTGGGTGATCAGGGGGCCTTATTATGAAGAAGTTTTAAGAAAGTGTTCCTGCTCAGAGCAGCTCGTTCCCAGAGATGAATGCAGGGCCGGCCACAGCTAGAGACATGCTGTCTTCTCCCTAGACGATAGCACTGCAGAGGACACCCTGAAGTTACAGCTCAGGCCCACCCACCTGCGGCCAAACAAATATGGGAGTGCAATAGACCAGTCACGGGAACGAAGCCATGAAGCCCCCAAAGAATCTCAATCACCATCTTCTGACTTGGGGGACAGCACTTGGCACCCCATCTGAACTTTTTGGGGATTACTCACAAGAGAACCACACTGAAAGGCTAAAGACATAACTGGGGGGTGTAGGGGAGGTGGTGCCTGATCTATCCCTGACTGTAAGAATAGCAACGTGGACTTACAGGATGCTGGGCATTCGGGTACGAATGCTGAAGACTAAAAGGGTGCATGCATAGTTAGATAACTGAGACTGGGAAATGTAACCCTGAAAGATATGGGGACTGGACTGGTGGTTTATAGCACGTCTTTCTCTCTGTTTAACATAGAGGTATTCATCTGCTCTATGTCAGGATCCCTGTTAGACTTGTGACAGTCTGTGTCTTTTGTTTTGGGGTGTTTATCTATACAAGGTATGCAGGACAGGTAATCTCCCAGGAACAGTGACTGGACCGATGGGTGGGCATGGGAGGGAAAGAGGTGTGAGGGAGGTGAGTGGGGAGATAGCAATGATGGGTACAGGGGAATAGTAAGTGTTCTACAATTGACAATGAGGAGGGTGTAGCTTTCCTGGTTGTGTTTAATCAATCGGATTTTATGTGAGAGTAACTACTGAGAGGTGAATGGTGGGTAAACATAATAATGGGATAGGAGAGGGGATAAAAGAGGAAAGAAAAAATGTATATATACACATATATAAACATATGGGTATTTGTTTATATATGTATATATATGCAAATGCAACAAAGAAGCAAATGGACTTTGGGCCTTTACTTAAGTCTTACCTCAGTAAAAGAATGGTTTGTTCTAATAATGTGACATTGCATGATACTCACCTTTCTAACACAATCACTGAAGACGAAATAGGTACATAAGCAAATGTGGTGAAGAAAGCCGATGGTGCCCAGCTATTAAAAGATAGTCTGGTGTTTTAAAAGATTGTAATTAAACAAGCAGCCATCTAGCAGGTAAGTAACAAAGCCCACATGGAAGAAGCACACCAGCCTGTGTGATCATGAGATGTTGATGGGAAGAGGTATCAGAAGTTCAAAAAACATACAACCAAATCCATATGAAGGGGAGTGGCTATGGTGGAGACCCAAACCCCACCAGCAAGACAAGTGGACAGTCCCTCTCACAAAGGTCACAGGGAACCAATGATAAATCCAGGGTGTGGTATAGCACTGATGAACCACATAACTTTCCTCTAGTCCTTTAAGATTTCCTCCCCTTACTATTAAGGTCTTTATGTGTTATAAATCATTAATCCTGTTTGATTTGCATTTGCGCATTTGTATATTTAAGACTGCTCGGTACATGGTAGTCAAGATAGATGACCCCCTCAGAGACAGTGACAGGAGTAATGGTTCCATGAGGGCACAGGAAGTGAGGGGTGGGGAAGGGGAGGGAAGGGGAGTTGATGCCATTGATGTTTATATAACCCCACCCGATAGCGTTGAACAAGAGAACTGTATGTGAATGGATCTATTGGAATGAGTAAAATATGTCAATCAAAATATTATTAAAAAAAGTAAATGGAAAACTTCATTTGTTATCTTTATTTTTTTTACCCAACAGTTTTTTTTGGCATATAATTCACATATATAATTCAATAATCACATCAAGAAGAGTTATACAAGCATCACCACAATCAGTGTTAGAACATGTTCTTCATTCTTGTACTCACTGTTATTAGCAGATGATATCCCCTCAAACACCCCCCCA
>NW_022105855.1:3406434-3407505 GCF_000313985.2 Echinops telfairi
ATGAACCACATAACTTTCCTCTAGTCCTTTAAGATTTCCTCCCCTACTATTAAGGTCTTTATGTGTTATAAATCATTAATCCTGTTTGATTTGCATTTGCACATTTGTATATTTAAGACTGCTCAGTACATGGTAGTCAAGATAGATGACCCCCTCAGAGACAGTGACATGAGTAATGGTCCCATGAGGGCACAGGAAGTGAGGGGTGGGGAAGGGGAGGGAAGGGGAGTTGATGCCATTGATGATTATATAACCCCACCCGATAGCGTTGAACAAGAGAACTGTATGTGAATGGATATATTGGAATGAGTAAAATCTGTCAATCAAAATACTCTTTAAAACAGAAAATGGAAAACTTCATTTGTTATCTTTATTTTTTTTACCCAACAGTTTTTTGGCATATAATTCACATATATAATTCAATAGTTCAATCACATCAAGAAGAGTTATACAAGCATCACCACAATCAGTGTTAGAACATGTTCTTCATTCTTGTACTCACTGTTATTAGCATATGATATCCCCTCAACCCCCATCCCCCACCCCAGTCATACCCTAAGGAACCATTAATCTACTTACTGTCTCTATAAATTTACCTATCCTGGATTTCACATACATTATAAACAAAACTAAGAAAAATAATAAAGTGAACAGAAAGAATCAAAAAGAAATCAGCACATAGAAAAAACTAGACCAAATTTAAGTGGATCATGAGGAAGATCAAATGATAAGTGCTACATTTTAACCTTACTGCACCTGCCACAATCCACTTCCCAGTGCACTCTATTCAGCCATCTCTCTAGTTCACCAAACATGATGACCTGTTCTAGGGACTGGTCTCTTCTGATAGCATGCCTACTAGTCTCTTCTGATAACATGCCTAACTACTTGTATTTCTCCTCTGACATATTGGGGTTTTTGGCAGTTCGTGGTACGTTTCATATTCTTTGCCAACACCATCACTGAAATGCGTTGATTCTCCTTAGGTCCTCCTTACTCAGTTTCCACTTTCACGTGCACATGACCCAAGTGAGAAACACCATGGCTTCGGTAAGGTGCACCTCAGTCCTC
>NW_022105855.1:3408778-3410480 GCF_000313985.2 Echinops telfairi
TTATGACATTTTAAATTGTGAATCGTGTTCAAATATCAACAAGTATATTTGGAAGCTATAATATTAGGTGCTATTTAAATCCACATGTAAAGCTGTGGGGGGCAGCCCCAGAGACAAAGTGAGGGAATTGTGCCTGGTCTGAGCTCCCCCACACCTGGGTGCAACACAAAGGGAGCACAACAGAGCAACAAGGGGAACAAAGCAACAAAGTCCCCAAGGAAGTCTGCAAACAGACTTTGGACTCTGGGGTGGGGGTGGGGGCAGAGCTTGGTACTGCATGAGACCCCATCAGAAAACATTCATAAAGGTCACAAACAGATGGTGAAGTATTCATAGGCTTTCCTCCCCCTCCCCCACCCGCCTTGTCTATCTAGATAAGGCAAGATAAACAGTCCCATGGAGAAAACGTCAGACCGACAGTTCTGGAAAGACAAGGGAGAGGAGGAGGTGGGGGAAAAGGAGAGGAGGGAGACAACAAACCCAGGGACAAGGGAACAATAAGAGATGACAAAATAATAAGAATTTATAAATCATCAAGGGCTCATGAGGGAGGGGGGAATGGGGAGGGAAGGGGAAAATGAGGAGCTGATACCAAGGGCTTAAGTGGAGTGCAAATATTTTGAGAATGATGAGGACAGCAAATGTACAAATGTGCTTGACACAATGGATGGATGGATAGATTGTGATAAGAGTTGTATGAGCCCCAGTAAAATGATTTATTTAAAAAAGGAAGCTTGGGTTCTGTGACAGGAAAAGCTTGGCTGGTCTATGGATCTGCCCTCTTCAATTTTTCCACATAAATTTGACATGAAAAAAATAAATTAAATCATTAGTGGTGGCCAAGTTTTACCATCCAGTGTAGATATTTGCTACCATATGTTCTATGTATTGGGTTTTTAATTTTACTAACAAATGGCATCGATGAACACAAATTATGGAGAGGTTAAATAAGGACACATTGCAAAGCAGTGAGATGTCTTTATTTGCATGCTAGCGAGGGAATTCAGCTTGCACTCCAACACTAGTATATGTCAGCCTATGACCAGGAGCTAATTTTTTAGAACATTCTTTTCATAAAGACATATCTTAGTCTATCACCAGCATTCCTTGATGCTTTCCAGTTGGAGATTAGTCACAGAATTTGAAGGAGCACTAGATTTGACTGCTCATTCAGAAATCAGGTGGACATAGAACATAGGTCAGTGTATTAAGGAATCAAAAGCAGTGGTGCCAGGTTGGTTTACCATCTTATACAGACATGTTAAGTTTACTAGGGACCATCATAAACACCATATTAATGGCCGAATTTGTTCTTGGAAGTTTGGCTAATAGTTTCATAGTACTGATGATGTGCACTGGCTGGGTCAAGAGGCGAAAGATTTCCTCTGCGGATGGAATTCTCACTGCTCTGGCAGTCTCCAGAATTGTTTTGCTCTGGCTATTATTAGTAAATTGGCATTTAATTGCATTTAATCCTGTTGTACATAGATTAAAATTAAGAGCTATTAATATTACCTGGACTATAGCCAATCATATTAGCCTGTGGCTTGGTACATGCCTCAGCATATTTTATTTGCTCAAAGTAGCCAATTTCTCTAATCTTATTTTTCTTCACCTCAAGTGGAGAGTTGAAAGGCTGGTTCTCCTGATACTGCTGGGGAGTACGTGCTTTTTGGTTTTGCAACTTGCATTTGTAATCACA
>NW_022105855.1:3427108-3428332 GCF_000313985.2 Echinops telfairi
TGGCCTGAAAGCAGAAACCTGCTTTCTTCTTAGTGTTTATCCTTAAAGTAGTGTACTCACACAGTGTTTGCCCTTTTGTGATTGACTAACTTCACTTACTGCTTCATTGCCTTTTTACCTTCAGCAAAATTTTAATTGCATATGATATTGTTTGGTAATTTTCACATTTTGTTGGGCCACTTTACCTTGAAATAGGTGTCACAGTGGATCTCTCCCAGTCAGTTAGCCAGGTAGCTGTCTGCTAGAATTTTTGGCACAGATGGGTAAGTGCTTCCAGTGCTTCATTTTGAAACATTTTGAAATCCATATTCCATCGATTGCTGAAACCTTGGTTTATTTTTTTAATTAATTTATTTTTATTGCTAATGCCTTCATTGAAGCTTGGAATGTTTATCTTCAATATCATCAGTTCCTCATACACTGCCTCTTGAAACAGGTGAATATTAACAAATTCTTTCTCATACAGTGACTATATGGATTCCTTCCATCTTTTGATGCTTCCTGCATTATTCAATAATTTGCCAATAGAAACAACATCAAACTTGAAATTTTTCTTTCAGTTCTTTCATTTTGAGAAAAGCATATTCTCCCTTTATGACTTTCTAACTCCAGATCTTTGCACATTTCATTATTGAGTTCAGCTGGGTTGTGTAGAGAAACATGTCCAGTGAGACTCATGTATATTTAGGAACGAATTCCATAACAAGAAGAACTTCCAGCTCAGGCCAACTGAAGCCCATGGATCTGTCTGGTGCTGGAGTCTACTTCAGACTCACGTAGCTGTCGACTGGTGATGCAGAAAGGGAAAGTGGGAGGCAGGGAAATCACAGGCTACGGGTTGCAGGGACTTGTGGATCCAAGGGCAGTGGAAATGTGATAGGGCACTGATAGCTGTCAGCGTCTGGTGGCCCACATTGGGCTGCCACTGGAGGCAGGCACAGAGTGTCAGGGTTCAAGAACGTGAGGGATCACAGAGAGAACAGAATTCCCAGCTTCTCCCTTTTAAAAAGGCCACATCTCCATGAGGCATTGACTTAATTGGCAGACAGAACTCCACCCCTACATAAGTACAAGTTGACATAAAATCTAACTAGCACAATTATAATCCTTTACTTACTCTTCTTAGACTTTAAAAATTTTCTGATCACCTCTTTTACTTCATCATTTCTTCCCTTGATTTAGCTACTCTACTTCTATTCCCAGTCTAGGCTTAGTCTGGAAGCT
>NW_022105855.1:3428432-3429740 GCF_000313985.2 Echinops telfairi
GAGCACAGTACAACAAATTGTCAGAGGAGTAGATTGCCAAAATATGGCGGTATCCTTTTAGGTGTCTAAGTGTTGGTGTTAGGTTAGGGTTCATATCTAAAGGTCACAGAGGACTTGGATATCAGTGTTATATAAGAAATGGCTACTGGATTTTAAATATCTTAAATATTATTGAGGTGAATCTTTAGAATCTTTATAAAGAGGGACCCATATGTTCATCAAACATTGAACTCTAGTTCTCTGAATTGGTTAATACCAAAAAAATTGGTAAGGAGCTTTGATTTCCATCTCAAAGGAAGAATTCCATACTCAGCTCTTATCCTTGATTTTTTTCCCAGTTATACTAATTAAATGCCATTTTAACAGCTACTCATTTCTCCTCATTGTAGTGTCCTTATGATCTTAAGCTAGAGCAACCCATCTCTGTTATCCAGGTCAACTCTCTCCAGATGTCTGGTCAACCGAGAGCTGTAATAACAAACACTGAGTTTCTGAAGAACAGAAAATTCCGAGTTAAGACTGCACCGTCCTGCCCTGCCCAGTTTACCAGAGTGCTGGCTCTGTGCCTTTGTACTTGCCAGTCCCCATAGCATTTGAGGTAATCTCTTAAAATACGTTATACACAAACCAACAAACTCATCGCCATCAAATCATACCAACCCTATAGGACAGACTAGGACTTCCCCTGTGGGTTTCTGAAGCTGTAACGATTTACAAGAGTAAGAAACCTTATTTTTCTCCCACAGAATCACTTGTGCCTGAAACTAGATCATCTTCAGACATGTGATGACAAAGTAATATGAGCTGATTTGGGTGCAAACCAATTTTGAAATCTATGGTTTTCAAAAGACACATAAATCGAAGCAATGGGAGATGTTAAGTGTACACACTTAGAGGTCCTTAAGACAATATTCTTGGGTGATTGTTAGGATCTAGAACGCAGATCCCCAAGGTCTTGGTGACCCATGTAGACTCTCCAGCAAGGCAGAACAACAACTGTCTTTACTTCCTGAGAGAAGCTGACCGGTACCCCCCTGGAGTGCGTAAGGAAACTGAACGGAGAGTCCCGCCCTCAGCTGCTGCAGCCAATCGCAGAGGCAGAGTGAGAAGCAGCATACGTTATATTAGCAGATAGGGAAGTTCAGCGAGATCAGTCTCCAAGACTGCCTTGTTTTATCTTTTTCTGGGAGTCAGTCCAGTCCCTTGTTATGTTTAATTTTTAAAAATCTATAGCCATCCCATCCAGGAGTATAATCTATACCTTTGTGTCTGTCAGTGCCTCTAGGCTGATTCTTTAAGGTGATTTTT
>NW_022105855.1:3430184-3431496 GCF_000313985.2 Echinops telfairi
ATTCCAGGGAGGAAGGTGAAGGGGGATTTTTGCAGCTGTCAGGGAATTAAAACCTAAGATATGGGAAATATAGCAAGCACAGGGGAATTGTTTAAAGACCCCTCTCTCATCAGCAGCACTGAGCAGAACTAACCGACTCTCGAGGACACTCACTATGCACCATTCCTGGTTCCTTCTCCCCCTTACATGTTAAACACCGGAGAGCACAAAGGCTAAGTCCCTGTGAATTACACCAGCTTCACCTCCTCTGTTGGGAAACTTATGTAGACTCCCTATTGTTATTGCAGTTACATTGTTTTAGATTAATCTACACACACATAGTAACTCACATACTCATATATAAATTATTATGAATCTATGCAGATGTTGACCCAGACTGTAACTTAATTTTATTTAAAATAGTGGTGTACATATTGATTGATGGTAGTCAATGGATTATATTAGAGGTAGAATGATATGTGTCGAGGTAAATATGGATAAACTTATGATTATCTACTTTCCAATGGCTTATCTTTATTACCATTAGTATATAAAAACTTTTAAACACATTAAAGGCTGTATGAAGAAGTTAACGATTCTTCAACCTCTTCTGTCTGCACCTGAACATATGAATCTGACACTGAAACACGCAAAGGCACAGTTCATCTTTCAGCCCTTGATTCTCTTTTCCACCAGTGAAATGTGTAGGAATTTCCTTATTGTTATTTCCACGTTGCCGGGAAAATATGTCTTGCCCAGCAAACTGCTATTCAAATGAGAACCCGCAGAGTTCCAGTCCAGCCTCATGCAGAGTTCCTCTGGGGAGCTGGCCTTCCGCTCCCTGTTATAAGAGCAAAGATGATTCGGTATTAAGACTGTGTCGCCCCCAAGAGGATAGCAGTTGCCTTGTTGTTCTAACTTCATCTCGGTGGCCTGGAAAAGCTGCCAAGGCAGGGGGAAACGTCTTGCCTTCTCAATGATGGTATGTTTGAAGTTCAAAAGTAGCGTGTGTTTTTTTTTCCCTTGGAAATTTGCTTACACTGTTACATCTACCTGATCACCAGGTGTCTCCCCAAACGGTAAGATGTTGACGTACTGGTGGCGTCGTGGTGCCTCCTCTGCAAGGTTCTCCACTGCTCCGTGCGTGAGAAAGAGGGGACTGTCTGCTACTCCATAAAGAGGTACAGTCTTGGAACGTCACAGGGACAGTCCTACCCTGTCCTATTGGGTCTTTCTGAGTCAGCATTGACTCGATGGCAGTGGGATGTGTTTATTTTTTCTAACCGAAGAGCACTGAAGTAGATTTAGAAGATATTTGGGGTTGACTTTCATC
>NW_022105855.1:3431596-3433136 GCF_000313985.2 Echinops telfairi
ACTGTCTGCTACTCCATAAAGAGGTACAGTCTTGGAACGTCACAGGGACAGTCCTACCCTGTCCTATTGGGTCTTTCTGAGTCAGCATTGACTCGATGGCAGTGGGATGTGTTTATTTTTTCTAACCGAAGAGCACTGAAGTAGATTTAGAAGATATTTGGGGTTGACTTTCATCCCTAAGAATTGCATCCTAACCTGTATGCTCATTTGCCCGCCATCTATAAAGATCTTTATTTTTCCTTCCTGTTTTCCTTGGTGGTTATTGCTCCATTTATCTCGCTGATTCCGTGTTAAGGATTTTAGATATTGTGGAACAACAATTGTGTCGTAATGCTTACTCCCCCTGTTGCCCAGGCTGTGAATCATCCTTTATCATCCACTGAGATAAGGATCAGAGACCTGGAGAGGCGAGGAGATGTGGATAGCATCTGAAGGCTTTGGGGGCAGATGTGGGAATGTGTTCTACTGGGCAGGAGTGAGGCAGATACAAGGAAGAATTTTGCTTTGTGGATGCATGAGGCATATTCACCTTTTGCGATAGCAGATGGATTTCCAGCTCTTTGTGTATGTAGAGAAAAAAGATCCCAATATTTATTGGATATTTTCAGTATTCATGATGTATTATAAATAGAAGAGTATTTTCATTTCATTTTGCTTACTTAAATGTTTAAACAGCTATGTCAGCATTAGCCATCAGTGTAAAAGAAATGTTAACTAAAGAATGAAAAGCCACAACTATTGGAATGGACAAAAGAGGAGATTTGAACCTTAGTGTACACGGAGCACACATCCATGATTGTGTGTTTGTGTGCACTTAAAAAAAAAGTCAAATTGTGTGAAGCAAGGTTATCAGCACCAACACTCGAGGCCTCCAGAAGCCTACGAAGGAATCCTGGCATTTTGTGAAAGTGTTTTGGATAAATTCTAAGTAGGTTCCCTGGTGACATAGGGTTTACTCATTGGGCTGCGATCTCAAGCTCAGCAGTTCAAAACCACCAGTTGTCCTGTGTTGGAGCAAGATGGGGCTTTCTACTCCCATAAAGTGTTGCGGTCTCAGAAACTCACAAGGGCAGTACTCCCCTGCCCTACAGGGCCACTAGGAGTTGGCATTGACTGGATGGCAGTGAGTTTTTATTTTATTTTATTTTTATACAGAGTTAACTCTTGAGTATTTTAAGAGCCATGTGCTGAGCAATCATCAATTTACATTTTGGTGCCTTCTTTCTGTGTTAGGGCTTGGTAACGCTACCTGCCAAGAATCAAGTTGTCAGATTCAAATGCATTTAGAGCTTTGATATGGCTCAAAGAGAAAAACAATGAAAACAAATATTTTCTTATTTGCATGTTAGCAAATGAGAGTTTCGCTTTGCCTGTATTATCAAGTACAAAAAACGTTGGCCTATACTAAGCTATATAGTATATGGACCGTGGCTTAGTTGAGCTGTCTGGGGAAATAGATTTTCATGAAGAAAGCTATGAATGCATTTACTAGCATGCCTTGATGTTTGTTTGTTGGAAAGAGGTAGGTGTGCAATTACAA
>NW_022105855.1:3433966-3435156 GCF_000313985.2 Echinops telfairi
TTTTTTCCTGTCTCTTTACGTATCTGCTTGGCACATGGACTTGCAGGCGAGAGGGGTGATTGTTATGTTTTGCAAAGCTATGGGAATTTTATATACTTCCGGCCATTCGTTTATACTAATTCTGAGAAACAAGAAGCTACGACAAGCTTCTGTTTCAGTCCTGCGGCAGCTGAGGTGCAAGTTCAAAGATCAGAAATGCTCACTTCCATAACTGGTTTTCATGCTTTGGTGGTGCAGTGGTTCCATGTTGGGCTGCTGATGGCAAGGTCAGGGGTTTGAAACCACCAGCTTCTCCTCAGGGGAAAGACGAGTCTTTCCTTTCCTCCAAAGAGTGACCGTCTTGGAAACTCCGGAGTCGTTCTACCATGTCCTGTAGGCTTACTGTGAGTTGCCATTGCTTCAAGGGCAGTGAGTTTGGGTTGTTTTGTTTTTTTGAGAGGGAATAAATTGATAATGAATCCTTTTGTGATAGTTTGTACCTGTCAAATTTTCTTTTATGGTGTGCCACTTGAATTTTATAAAAGTATATAATATGGAATAACTATTACTCAAACATTTTGCAACTTCATAGCATAGATGCAGGTATTGGTGGCACAGTGGGTTAAACATTGGGCTGCTGGACAGAAAGGTTGGCAGTTTGAACCCACCAGTTGCTCTGAGGGGGAAAGATGAGGCTGTCCACTTCTATAAAGTATTAGGTTCTCCGCAAAGATAAACCGAGGCCAAGCCAGAGAGAAGGAAAAGGAGAAGTTTATTCTGCGCTTCAGAGCGAGACTCATGGGCTCCCAGGAGGGAGGGGGGAGAGAGAGGGAGCCCTGAACTCCCAGGCGAGCTCCATGGGCCTCCAGTGGGGACCTGAGAAGTCACGCTTTATCTGTGGTGGAGAGCAAGTTCTTAAGCTGGTCAGGAGGATAAACAAGAAGGGCGTGGGTAGGAGTTGCAGCTGCAGGGACTTTAAGCCATCTCCATCCATAGATGATCGAGGTAGGGTGGTGCCTTGATCATTCTGTCTGATACCGAGTAGATGGCTCATTGTCCCGGAGCCCTTTGAAGCTAGCCATCTTGTTCCTAATGTCCCTGACCCGTACCTGGCACAGCATAAAGATTTACAAATTTGGAAACCTTATAGAGCATTTTCACACTGTTCTGTAGGGTCAATATGTTTAGAAAAAAATGCCAATAGCCTGATA
>NW_022105855.1:3436584-3437500 GCF_000313985.2 Echinops telfairi
ATAATGAACTCAAATTATATGTAGAGGTTGCAAACCAAAAATCCATTGACAACAAGTGAATCAATTCATAGCGTATCCTAAGCATAAATCTTTATGGGAACAAGTAGCCTCATCTTTCTCCGATTGAGTGGCTAGTGGGTTTGAACCTCCAACTTTGTTAAGACTATTCCCCCCTACATATATTAACCCTAAACAGCAGAGTTGAAATTCTGTATGAGGTTCCCAACGTTGTAACTCTTTATGGAAGCAGGCAGCCTCATCTTTCTCCCTGCAGAGCAATTGTGAGTTCAAACTGCCAACCATTTGTTTAGCAGTTCAGTGCTTATTCCAAAGTGCCACCATGTAAAGAGTAGACAAAGCAAAATTAATTGCAAAACAAAATAATGAAAATAATATATATTTATTTGCATGTTAGCAAATTAGGGTTCAGCTTTTATTTCCATATTGGCTGCATAGTAGTTCAGTCTGTGGCAGGGACATAGCATATGAATTAGAAGACATTTGAATTATTTTGGAAATTATGCTTTTTATAAAGACAGCTTTGGACTCATCTCTTGGGCACCATAGTGCTTTCTTGCTTGCTTTAGAGAAAGCAAGATCATTACTGAAAATTCAAGAATCAAATGCATGCAAGCCTTTAGATTAGAAAATTAAGGAATTGCATGCAACACCATTACACTTCTGTTTTGCTTTGCAGACATAAAAAGTGCAGTGAAAATCATCATTGTTATCATACTAATTCTAATGGTTATTCTTGGAAATGTTGACATGGTTTCATAGCACTGGTGAATTGGATTGATTGGGTTGAGAAACAAAATATTTCCTCAGCTGGCACAAATGCTCACTCCTTTGGAGGACTCCAAAATTGCTATGATTTGGGCAATGTAATAGATTGGTAACCAGCCGTGTTCATTCC
>NW_022105855.1:3439733-3440701 GCF_000313985.2 Echinops telfairi
AGAACATAGCAAGCAATTGGGAGGTTTGACATGTTGTTTAAGCTGTTGAATGCAAAAATTATCTAATGTGAACCTCCACCTAATTCACAATAAAATTGGGGTGGGGATGGGCAGAAAGGAATGTGAAATGTAAAAAATATGAATCTAGGAAAATCTTCAAAAATGAAATGGAGTTTTATTTCTTCTTGTATCTCTGGATTCCTGGTGGGTGACTCCTCTTCTAATGGAGGTGAATTTAGCAATCATACTTGAATTTTCTTTCTTTGTAACTGTGACTACTTGAAAAAAATTTTATCTGGGGTTAATGGATGAATGCTACATTTTTGCAGTGTTTCAAGGCAATAGGATGTGTATTTTTAAACTGTAAGTATTCCCAGTACAGTAAATTTATGCCTATAATTTTGTTTTGTACAATTTTTACCATTTTGTTAATATTTTTCCTCCCATTTCATTGGTTCACATCCTGAAGAAACCCCTCCCACTCCTACTTTCAGAAAATTTAACTTCGAGTGCCTAGAAATTGCAAATATGTATCCTTTTTTATTTGTATTTTATTATATTTTACACAAATAACTAGGTTTATAAATTGTATTACTCTTGATATATTTTTAAAAATTGTATTTAGCATTATTAAAACACATAAAATGGGTGTTTTACTAAATATTACACTTATTTTTTACACTGAAAATATGGAATGAATAATTCATGATATCCTGGGCATTGGTGGGCTGTAATGGACTGGTGGTGTCCATTTTGAATTAGTCAATCATATGGTTCACTATACTGGAAATGATAAATTTAAAAAGAATGGTGTCACAATCATCATCAGAAAGAACATTTTAAAGGTCATCTTAAAAGTCCAATGTGACCTGTGACAGGCTAATGTCTAAAAGCCTACAAGGAAGACTAGTTAATATAACTTTACACACCAACCACAAAAGCCAACGATGAGGACATTTAAGAAGTCT
>NW_022105855.1:3441429-3442882 GCF_000313985.2 Echinops telfairi
AGCCATTTTTTGAAATCCGGCATTTCTTCACCTAAAGCAGAGAGTTGAAAAAGTAGTTCTGGGGATGTTCCTGGGAGCATGAGTCTACTTGCCCTTTCACCTTACTATGATAAACATATATATATCTCTATCTATCTATCTATCTATCTATCTATCTATCTATCTATCTATCTATATATTTGATAAGCATATATATTAATATCAAGATAGAATCACGTGAAAGCAATAGAACTTGGGATTCTAAAAGGGGTGACATCGAAAACTTTTAAAAACTGACTTTAACTGTGGGATCTCTCACACCCTTTTCACTATCTTTGGTTTCTTTCCTGCTGTTACTCTTCTCTCTGCGGAAACGTCTCAAGAACACGAAGCTCAGTGCAGTAAGATTCAGAGACCCCAGCACAGAGACCCATAGAAAGCCATGAAAATTATGATCTCTTTCTTTTTACTACTAGGCGTTTACTCTCTGAGTCTTCTCCTAATAGCTTTGGCGCCTAGTATGAGTGAAAACCAATTGTTTTTAACTTTTGCTTGGCTTTTGCAATCACTTACCCTTTGATTCACTCACTTATTCTGATTCTGGGAAATAGAAAGCTAAGAAAGGCTCTTGGTGCTGTGGCAATTGAGGTGCAGTTGAAAATTAGGAAAATTTTTACTCCACAAATAATTCTAGTGAGAATCTTATCTAACTAAGAAGAAAATAAAAAAGGTTATTAAAGAATCTTTGTATGCTGTTTTACCCCTGCTTTGGTTCTTCTTTAATGTATGATAGTGAAGATATTTCTAATCTTATCATGATAAACATATCTATTAATCTATAAATATAGGATGTTTTTAAAATCCAGGCTTATTAGATGTTAGTAGTGTACATACGAGGCTAAACCAAAACGTGAAGCCAAGTCAAAACGTAGGAGGCTTGATGGCTTCGTGGATGATGCATCGGCCTGCTGATCAAGGTCGGCAGTGCAAGACCGTCAGCAGCTACACTGGAGAAGGATGAGGCCTTGGTACTCCGGTAAATATTGACAGTCTAGGAACCTCTTAGAGGCTACGCTGCTCTGTGGTACAGAATCCCTCCAAGACAGGATCAACTCGACGGCAGTGAGGCTTTTTCTTTTGAAGTCAAAATGTATTGCTATGAGGTTTCCAGTCACACATGCAAATGAAAACCCATTTGAACATATCTCTGTGATCAGTGAAATGGCTGAAGACAAGTTCGCTCAGTAATGCACTTCTTTTAGTTTCATTAGGAGCCTTCAAAAGAAAATTCTGATTAAAGCACTGGCTTCCAAGGGGTTCTGGCGGGTCAGTTAAAGTAAAGGAAGAAGTCAACACAGAAGATGATCACTTTGGGGGATTCCCAAAGGGTGACCTTGATAGATTTTCTTGAAGGACACAGGATGGCCATGAAGACTTATTACAAAATGTTTTAAGGCATCATCAGAACAAAAAA
>NW_022105855.1:3444053-3445431 GCF_000313985.2 Echinops telfairi
TTGTTTAATAATGGGTCTAGGATCCCAGAACAATACTTCTGTGACACTTACATAATCTCCTGTTAACTTGCAAAGGGATGGAGTCTAGCCTGTCAATCAGGTTGCAGCTTGATGGCCTCATTTAGAGACACAGAGGAGATAAATAGCTCACTGGAGGCCGGACACACTCTGCTTTCTCTCTCTGCAAGACATTCCTGTTGACAAGACTTGTAGCTATGGTGATGGCAGCCAGAACCTTGAAGACTTTCCACCCACTGGCCCGTGATCTTCCCGCACTTGGTGTCATTGTATGTGTTGCATGAATCTGAAGAAGAATTTATAGACTGCTATCAGACATATGGGCTAATATCAGACTTATGGACTTGATCTGGATTGGGCTGGGATGTTTTCTTAATATACAATTACTCTTTTCTATAAAGCTCTTTCTTATACGCATGCATCTCCTTGGATTTGTTTCTCTAGTCTACCTGGACTAACACACTTCTTTTTTACTTATATTCATATGTATTTAATATTTGTAAAAATGAGAAGTTAAAGGCACTTTTTACCAGCAAATAAATAAATAAAAGGATAGTATTTCAATTTTTGCCTCTGGTAAAACTTTAATATACTATGAATAAAATGTATATTTTATAAAAATTTATAATTCAATAAAAATCATAATTTAATAAAAGCATAAATGATAAACTTTGTCTACAATGTGAAGGTTATAATTTTATGTACATGTATCTTTTCAATCTTAAGAATCTGTTTAAGAATATTTCTTAGAAATGTCTCAGAATCATGAAGTAACTATATTTTATCTGTTCATTGTACTTTATTATCTTTAATTCAATGAGTTATAATATATATTTATTATAGATAATTGGAAAAGAGAAATCATTCTTGGGAACTCATTAATATTTTTATTGTAATTTTTGTATCACCAACCTTTTAGCTTGTGATGTTATTGATTTTGAAGTCAGTTTATTGGTGGGTTTTTATTTTTATTTGATCATGTACCTCCATGTCACTGTGAATGGAAAACAAAGTGACTATTGGGAAAAGAATTAGAGAGGAAACTTTATGAGAAAGCAATAGATTAACTTCAGATCACATGTGACTCTTACCAGGGCCAACTTGATAATGGAAAGAAAAGCCAAACTTAATCCAAGGATGTCAAAGGTTAACTCTTGATACAAGCAGAGTGGTAATGGATAAACATGTGTAAGGGTCAGTGTTGCTAATTTCTTAACACAATGAAATGCTGTCGGGAGACGAACAACAGAAAAGTGGGTGAAGGGAGACAGCAGATGATGTAATATATGAAAATAATCATTTATAGTTTTTCAAGGGCTCATGAGGGAGTGAGGGTGGGGGAGGGAGGGGAAAATGAGGA
>NW_022105855.1:3447028-3448118 GCF_000313985.2 Echinops telfairi
AAAACAAGAATCCCCTTTTTATGAAGTGTCTACAGAATCAATAGGCATTCTTGGGTTAGTTCTTTATCATGCAATCTCTAGTATTGGCTAGATTAGCAGCTGCATAGGAGCCCTGATAGTGCAAATGGTTAAGCTCTCAGCTGCTAACTGATAGGCTGGCAGCTCAACCCCTTTCCTTTGATCCTTGGGCTCCATTGAAGAAAGATCTGGCAGTCTGCTTCAATAAACATTACTGTTTAGGAAATCCTATGGGTACATTCTACTTTCTCACATGAGGTCACTGTGAGTTGAAAATTTACTCAATGGTAAGCAACAACAACAGCAGCAAGATTGCTGTGAGAGAAATAACTTTAACTGTGTTCAGTGTTCTATGCCTATACCGCAAGTTTTCCTTAAAATATAAATGGTTGATATTCCTGATGCATTGAGTCTTTTGAGATGATCATGTATATATTCTTTTTCTGGCTTATGAAGACAAATAATGATCATTCCTTATACTTCTGAATAAAATTTGCTTGACCATTATTTAACAATATGTTATTGGAATTTCCTTGAAAATTATTTAGTTTTTTTTGAGAGATTATTAATCATTATCTTTGTTAGAGTCACCATATCAGAATTATTTGTTTTCATGCAAACCTGGGGCATTTAAGTGTTTTGTGTGCTTACCTTAGTATTTTCTGTTCATGAAGAACTTTCTCACGAAGCCACTCTTATTGAGAAACGTTTTGGAGTAGCTAATTCTCTAACAAATTTAATAATATTCTGCCTAGATACTAAGTGTCTTAATGTGTGTTTAGTATACAATTTACACAAATAATTTCCTACTTAAAAAGTCGTTTTGTACACCAGAAGTCATTTTGCATATAAGCATTGCTGAACATTGAAAATCTACTTCTTAAATTTTTTTCAAAATGTATAAATAGAGTTCCTTTTTGAAAAAATTTTCTAGGATTTTATCTGATTATTCCTAAGATCACATATTTGCCTTTCTTTTTCAATAACTTTGACAGATTTTTTTTTGCCAATTTTACTGTATTTTCTTTTTTTAAATTTTTTATTTATTTATTTTTAAAATCAATTTATTGGG
>NW_022105855.1:3448218-3449368 GCF_000313985.2 Echinops telfairi
TGCAATTGCCTATATCAGAACTCCATTCTTTCAATGGCAGACTTAAATTTTATGATACAGATATACCTCATTTTGTTTGTTCTTCTGACCATTGATAGCACTTTGGTTGTTTCCACTGTTTGGTTACTATGAATTTTGCTGTCATGATCAGTAGGCACAGGTATCTGAATTTATGCTTTCAGTTATTTTGGTCACATTCTAAACAGTGAGATGTATTGGTCATACAAGGATTCTATACATACCTTTTTACAGAACTGCCTGTTTTCACAGCAGCTACACAACTTTCCATTTCCTTCAGCTATGTATGAGGGTCCCAGGCTTTCCATATCTTTCTCAATACTGGCACTTTTCTGCCTTTGTTTTTGTTCAGATAATAGCTCTCCAAGTGACTTACAAGCATGATTGCATTATGGTTTTGATTTGCACCTCGCTAATGATTTATAGTGTTGGGCATGTTTTCATGTGCTTATTAGTCATTTGTAGATCTTCTTTGTAGAAATGTTTATTCAAGTCCTTCGCACATCCACAAAATTGAGTTGTTGGTTCTTTTACTCTTGAGGCGTAGGAGTTCTTTGTATAGTCTGGTTATTAAGTTCTTATCACATGTATGTTTCTGAAATAATGTCTCTCATTCTCTAGGTTACCTCTTCAATATTTTGAGTAAGTCCTTTGTTGTAGAAAAGTGTTAAATACTGTGGAACTAACTTTGACATATTCAAAAATTTATTTCCTTGCTGTTCATGCTTTTTATGTCCTGCCTAAAATCCACTGCCAAATTTAATGTTGTCAAATTCGCCCTTATTTTTCCTATGCCTTATATTGTTTTAGCTCTAACATGTGTGTCTATGATCCATTTTGAGATAATTTTTGTGTATGGTCTAAATGCATCCATAAACATATGCATATCCTAGTGTTTCAGCATCATTTGTTGAAAGCAAGCAGTCAAACAAACAAAGTAACAAGAACCACAAACATTACCCTAGTGAAGTGACCCAGTGCCTGTGTTAGTCTGGGTAGACCAGAGAAACAAATCCAGGGAGACACTCAGAGTATAGTGTATAAAAAAACTTTATATAATGAGTAATTGTACATTAAGAGAACATCCCAGTCCAGTCCAGGTCAAGTCCATAAATCTGATATTAGCCCTTAT
>NW_022105855.1:3449468-3450539 GCF_000313985.2 Echinops telfairi
GAGAAGCACTCTGGTAGCATTGTGGTTATGCATCGGACTTTGATCTGTTAGGTTAGCAATTTGAAACCACCAGTCACTTTGAGGGAGAAAGATGGCGCTTTCTACTCCTGTTACTCAGAGGGGCAGTTCTACCGTGTCTGATAAAGTCGAGATAAATGGGCATAGACTCCGTGGCAGGGGGCTGTTTGGAATAAACCAGTGTATGTATGAACTGGAATCCCAGCAGCCATATTCGGACTCATCCTTGTTATGACACACACCTATTCAGAGTTAGCACCTTTTTATGCCTTTCTATTCAAATGAAACCTCCCTAGAAGCAAAAGTGATGAGACTTCTCATGTACTTTGAATTTGCTATCCAGAGAGACCAGTCCCTAGAAAAGGACATCATGTTTGCTAAAGTAGAAGGGCAGTGAAAACGTCTCATCTTTGGAGACCATCTTCCTCAATATGAATTGACCCCAGGGCTGCAACAATGGGGTCAAACACATCAAGAGTTGTGAGGATGGCACAGGACAGGGCAGTGTTTTGTTCCGCTTTACACAGCACAGCTATGAGTCGGAATGGACTCAGTGGCACTTAACAACAATAACTCAAAATGAAAATATTATAAGAAATTTGGTTCAAATTGGGAGTAGTTTAAAATAATGCTATCAATTTCAGAGTCTAGGAAGTAGAGTTTGTGGGAAGTTTCATTATATGTTGGAGATTTTGTTTTCCATAAAGCCTGTGTACCTCTGAAGAGCTAGGCACTCCGCATTAGAATTAGATGGTGCCCAGCTATCAGATAAAATCGCATCTGGGGTCTTAAAGGCTTATCTCCAAACAAACAGCCCTCTAACTGAGATCCCAACTAAGCCCACGTGGAAGAAACACTCCAACATCAGTGACCAAAGGATTGTCAGCCGCATAATCAAAGATGAAGGAGGAAATAGTATCAGAGCCCAAATTGTGAGAGTCTGGTTTATAGATGGCTATGAATAGCATTGGGAGCCGAAGATACATTTGTGAGATCTACACAGGAAATAAGCCTCCCATGATTTCCCCCTATCCATAATGGAGGGATGGGAAT
>NW_022105855.1:3450639-3452085 GCF_000313985.2 Echinops telfairi
TCTGACGAATAACCATGGTGATAGTGGTAGTGATGATGAGTTGCCATCTCTCAATTCAGAATTCTCCTGCCAGTTCCATTCTTCAATGTGCTGTTAGTCTGCTAATGAAGGGCTGCCACCTGTTCATATGTTACATATTACAGTGTACTGAGAATGCAAAAATAGTGAAAGGAAAACTGTCCATATTTGCATCGCTGAATACTAGACTTCAATGTTTGGATATTTTTTTTAATATGAAAAGTAATAACTCCTGGTCCTTGAAAAAAAAAATTTTGCTAGAATGGAAATTGCTAGCTGATTCATTTGCAAAAAGTGTTAGTTTCATAACGAAAAGTACTCCCACCGAACAGCAGAGCTGCTTTCTTTCTTTTTTTTAAAAAAAAGGTAAAATGGGGTCAAAATAATAAAGTAACACAGAGGGGCTTAAAATTAGGTATTACTATAAATCCCGTAATTCATAAAAATTATAATAAAACTTTGGATTTTGTCTTCTCTCTGAAGAGAAGCCCAGTTCAGAGGAGAACATTTTAATGTTGGTATTAACTGTGGAATTCATTATGGCTTTGTTTGGAGAAAGAAGAGGATGATCTACATGGGTGACCTCATTCTCACCATAGTATGAGTGTGGCCAAAACCATATGGATGACAATGTATGACTTCAAGAAGGGAGAAATCTCCCAAGAATCCTATAACATTATAGAAAGCTTAATCCTGAAAGACATGGAACCCTAGTAAACAGCTCTATTTTATTACTTCATATCACTGTGCTACCAGGACTCTCTCTCTATTATTGATAACACATAAAAACCCCAATGATATAGAACCATAAGCATAAGAGTTAGGGACAAAACCATGCCATGGAACACAAAAATATGCTTGAGTATTATTATCAGACAAAGTAGATTTTAAGAAACAAAGGCTTTAGGCTAGATAATGTCACTTCATGTTGATAAAATATTAAATTTACCATGGAGAAACTAGTATTCTATGGTTGTAGTCATCAAATAACATGAAATATAAAATTTTAAGTAAACATTGAGAGGACTTCAAAGAGACAAATTCATATTCATGTAGATTAATTTAAGGTCTGATCTATCTGTATTGAAATTGAGGAGCTCTGGTGGTGCTTTAGGGTAAAGTATCAGAAGGCTAACTGGAAGGTCAGTGGTTCCAATCCACCAGCTGCTCCTCAGGAAAAAGATGAGGCTGTCTCCTCCAGTAAAGATTTAGAAGCCCTATATAGAATTGTAATAGACTAAGTGGCAGTTGGGTTTGGTAGATATATTGAAACCATAGTCTGAGACACTTTGTCAGGGTAGTCCTCCATTTTTTCTGACATTTTCTATAACGACTTTTTGAATAAGCTTCTTCTTGGTCACTCATCCTGTGTAATTGAATTAAACACACACAGCATGTTATCAGCCAGGTCCTTCAGCAAGATAAAAA